>NC_050194.1:9259883-9407383 GCF_008315115.2 Sander lucioperca | reverse complement strand
GTCACAGCTTGCTCTCCGTCGCTCACTACAGTACATTCAAGAACAGATGAAGAAAGAGAGACCAGAGAATTTACATTGACGATGTTTACATGCACATAATGTTCCGTTTTTTGCCCTTATTCTGACTGAGATTACATTGCTAATGAAAGTGAATATTCAGCTAATACTCCCGTTTACATGCACCCGTGCAAAATTGGATTTTTTTTTCAAAGTTTTCCACAGGTGGCAGATCTATTCGACCATGCGAACACAGCGTCGCTCTTTCAGTCCTTCAACCACCGTCTTGAAGAGGACACTGTTGCGATGTTTGGGAATATCCAAAAACCTGTTGATATCCAAGTCTTTCATAATGTTTAAAAGTATAGCTGTGTTTCTTGTTTATCGGTGTTTTAAGCCCCCAACATCTGAAGGCACTAGGATTAGGCAATGGTTATGGTTAGTGTTAGGGTTAAGGTTTTGGTTAGGTGCCTTGAAGTCAACGGTCACAGCTCTGTCTGGAAGGAGACATTGGGGGCTTAAAACACCATTGAGCGTGTTTCGCCTTACTTTCTTTTGAGCATGCATCTCTACATGCCCTGCAAACTGGTGGCTGGTTAGTTTGTGTACCACAACCATAGCAAAGGACAGAGCTAGCCCTAAGTCGTAAACAGGCAAGAGGCTGTAAACTGCGGTTAAAACCCTGATTAACACGCATTTTCTGAATGCCCTGTATACATGTCCAAAGAATGCCTCTAAAACCCGAATAATACCTGCATATCCCACATGCCTTATTCGAAAAATGTTATATTCGGAAAAGGCCTTATTCAGAAAACGCAAATGGAAACAAGAGGACACGAAAGGAAAATAGAGGAAAGGAGAGAGCCAATAAAAAAGAAAAACATATAGGGTAAAGATTCATGGTGGTGAACATGAGATGGAGGGAACAGACAAGTCCCAGTGGTGCTGTTTACATGAGGTCTAATGCATCTCAGGGGACGGAAGATAATTAGGATAATTTGTAATCAGTCACCAACTACTGCAACACAGTAGTAATTGCCTTTTAGTCTTTAATGGCAGTCCTGAGCTCATTGCAATGTTATCATGACTGACAATTTTATCCATACATAATAGGGAGCTAAATACCATGTTAGCTACTCCCATCATGAGCCGGCCAAATGGCTGCTGACCCACACACAACACAATATCTCTGCAGCAATGATACAATTTCTTCCTGAAATGCTTTATAATGGGTACAACAATCATAAAAAACATGTGGCTCCATGTTGTAAGGCATTGGTATGTTCCATTAGAAATTGCAAATAAAAAACCAAGAGTCTGTCTTTGGTTACTGGGGCTTAAAATTAAGATCAGTACATGATCATAAACCACAGTAATGGATCCTTTGCTTGGTACTGTTTGTTCTTTCAATAAAACTATGCATGCAAATATACACAGCAACTAAACCACCCACAAATCCTATTACTTACTTAGTGTTCTGCTTTGGCCCCCTACGTACAGTACGTTTAGACAGGGATTAACACATTGTTTATTAGAGTGGGAGTGTGCAGGTGGAAGCCACCAGAGACCTCAGAGTCAGAGACAGTGTTGATAAAAACTGTCCACATACTGAGACTGATGGCGGGGTTGAAACCTCCAGGCTATGGTCAAACTTTTATGACTCAATGGCAGCCAAACAGATTGTAACAACTGGCTTGTGAGTATTCCAGGGCCAGAGATGTGTGGTCCACAACGGAACTGAAAGTTATTTTTAACAATACCATCCAAAAAGAATGTACCATTTGACAAAACAATCTCAACTTAAGTCTTTAGTCCACTTGCTTTTCCTGGAACCTCTAACCACACCCCATGGTCTTCACCTGCTATGGATGCTCAGTTGGCATTGGCAATTGGCATGAAACATGATTATGGTATGATGAAGTATGTATGATGAAGAGAGTCAGATGTGATTAAGCTTGGCAAAAAAAAAAAAAGTAAGGACCTTTTATTAAACTACCACTAAAGTCGACTATGGCGCTGTACTGGCAAAGAGCAAAACATTACCTAACAACAACAAATGTTTGGGTCTTGTTTCTGCAATACAAGGCTTCATTTTGCCTTAATAACCTGAGAGCTACAAAATCCCTAGAACAGAAAACAATGATGGACAACATGTCTAGTACGCCAAAAGAGAAAGAAAAAACTGCTCAGATGAAGACTACCGAGTAAAGAAAAATGCTCGACATCTTGGGAAACACATTTTTATGAAAGGTAAATGATAAGATCGATACTACTTTCATGTATAGTATGTAAGCTTAGCTTATAATAATGACCGGAAACAGGTAAACAGTTAGCCTGGATCTGTCCAAAGGTTCAAAATATCACCTCTAAAGCTCACTAATTAAAGGGGAACTTCTGTATTTTTCAACCTGGACCCTATTTCCCCATATTTTAGTGTCTAAGTGACTAATGGGGACAAGCATTTTTTAAAGTGGTCTAGTATTGAACGGGAGCCCTCCATCCTCAAAATGGGCTGCAATGCAATCCTATGGGGGAATTACGAACAATCAATGTCACTACAGGTGAATAGGGTAACATCTTTAACCAATAGATATCCCCAAGAGACATTCCCAGTGGAGTACTCACATTAAGACAATTCTTTTTTTTAGAACAAGTTATCTGCAATCTCATGTTTAAATATGCAAATAAGGCATTCTTTTATTAAATGTGCGTGCACACAACAGAAATCTGAACATTGGCTAAAGCCAGGTTCAAAATTCTTGTTTCATTTTGTTGAAATATAAGTCAAAGGTTTTTACAGAGGGAATTTTGGATATCTGTTTTTATCACTCCATGAATCAGAAAATACTGTCAACAGCCTTTAAAAAATAAATAAAAAAACGTTCGCCATGTTTTTAGGAATAAAATGTTAAATAAATCAGGCTATGAATGATATATGAACAAATCCCCTCTGAAAAAACCTTCAGAATACAGATGCAGTTTAGGAGGAATAAAACTGGAAGGTTTTGCGTACGTGCTACTGAAGTAGAGAATTCTGGCTCAGAGTACAAGAAAGAAAAATATTTTGAGAAAACAATCTTTAACATTTTGTACCTGCTTTTTTATCTGTAAAAAGTTGTAAGTTAAAAAAACATATGGGGCTTATGTATAGGACTATTTCTTGGATGGGCACAGTGACTTCCTGGAGTCTCTGCTGGTTGCCTGACAAGCTCAAGGTGGCGACAAGTCTCCAGTAAGTCACTGCGACGACAAATAACGTGTTAATGAGTGATCTTAAGAGGTGGATTTTGTTACACTGTAGGAGAGGCTTGACATGTTCAGATGCTGCAACTCTGGGCCACCACTGGAATCCACCGTAAATTTTGTGAATCCAAGCTGACGTCTTCTTGCAAAGGAGAAAGATATGGACTTTTTAGCACGACCATTCGAGCCTACAGCTGGTTAAATAGCCTACTGGAAATCCAGTGGTCCATATGAAACCCAGAAATGTTGATTCCTGTTCCTGTTGAACTTTTATGTTGGGAAATTTGAGTAATTAGCATAATAAGCTAACAAAGGGTAAATTATGTAGGTGAATAGGGTAAAAATGTAACTAATAGATATCAACATGAGACTTCCCCAGGTGATAACTTAAAGGTGCACTATGAGTTCCTACATGGTTTCAGCGGGATTTCATTTTTGTCTCAAATCGTAGGCATCTCTCCTTGATCCGCTAGCTGCCTGCATACACTGTGAAAAAGCCCGGTCTCGGGAGACAACACAGGGGTCGTAAACGTCAAACAAACACGATAGGCACAGGATAGGCACCAAAATACAACAAACCACTCCAGCCAATCACCGACAAGATGGTTGGGGGAGGGGGTGGGGGTTAGTGACCGTTAGTCAGTTAGTCATGACAGTTATGGGGAGGGGCGAGCTTGCTCTGTTTTGTTTGAAATTTACTTGGAACGTCAACAGAAGTGACATTGCAGGAACTCATAGTGCACCTTTAAATTAAGACAATTCTTTTTTTGTATTACAAGTTATCTGACATGTTATGTTTACATATGCAAATGAGGCATTCTTTTATTAAATGTGCGCATATTTGTAGGTAGATGCTAGATCGGATCCGCTAGACGTGCCAACGTCACAGGACATGCCTCGTGGCCCGCCTTATTTTGCCTTATAATGCCTCTGTTACCCTGTTATTCTTACCCTAACCCTAACCAATCCTCACTCCTCAATCCTAAACCTAAATACGTTGACACGTCTAGCAGATCTGATCTAGCATTTACCATATTTGTATACATTTCCAGTACAGAAATCTGAACATTGGATAAAGCCAGTAGCGCTGGGTATTGCCAATGATTTCCTGAATTGATTCAATTCCGATTCACAAGGTCCTGGTTCGATTACATTTCCGATTTGATTCTGTATCAATTTGGTTACAGAAATTGCAGTTACAATACCAATGTTGCTTGGATATAAAAGAGTTTCTCAGGCAAACTTATGCTGTAAATCATACAAGCAAGAAGCAACCCATACATGTTTTTTTCTAATGCACCAGGTTAATGTCATTAGGAATTGACCCCTAAAAATGTAGTTTAAAGTGTTTTTTACCTATAGGTAAAAAAGCACTTTAAACAACAATGGTATAGATACTTCCATATATAGTATGTATACAGTATAGATAATTCCATTGTGAAAAGGCATATATTAAAAGATCAATTTCTGTTTTTTTAAATCAATTTCAGATCACTCCCAGCTTCAGATTTCTCCCAGCCCTAAAAGCAAGGTTCAAAGGATTTATCCAAATTTGTTATAGATTTAGAAGTATTCCTTATGATTCTTGTTTGATAATACAATAAATGTATTCATCTTATGTTCTCTTTACCATACAATTTGTATCTACAAAGGTAGGAGTGGACCAGGCGCGCGGGAACCTATTTTTGACCAGGGGTGCTGAATAACAAAATAATGGATGTCTGATGATTCTCCCCCCAGGACATATTTCGGATTTTGACAGCTAAATACGTCATTTTAGCGCAGTGTATGGGTGAGAAGTCCTGGGCAGCCACAAATTCCACTGTTTCACAATTATGCGACAGCACTCACCACTCCGACTCCACTGTGCGCACCTTAACATCACTGAAGCGCACTTGACATCATTAGTCTGTTTCAGTATATAGCTAAGGTAAATTACTTTTCTGATCATCAAAACTACACCAGAGATGTTTGGCTTGAAAATATATGCTAATAATCAGGCTGCAATGACCTCGCCAACAATTTCCTAACTTGTGCCTTCTCCACAGCAAATGTGTCGTAACCACGTATCTTTAAAGCAACTTATTCTTTTTGCAGAATAAAGTTTCAGGAGACACTGAACCAGCGTATAAACCGTGGTTCTTTTCCACACATGAACAGGAAGTAAGCTGAACATATTCCTGTATTTCAGGATAATTACCAATTGTACCCAATAGATGGAACTCTAACACAACAAATGACACAAGACAAGAAACGGTTTATCATTCATTCTCATCTCAGCTGAAAAGACCGTTGAAAAGTTTCTGTCCCGAACCTCCTTCCAGGATAACTGAAGTTGCTTGGCTGACAGGGCTTTTCGAATCCTTCTGCAAAGTTGTCGTTAGATGCTATGATGGTGCTGCTAACGTTAGCCAAGTTACTTGCTAATGTTATGTCAGACTCAGGCTCCTCAGCTGCCCCAGAAGAGTTTGCCTCGGCGGTGGACGAGGAAACATCAACTGTAACATCTACAGATGAAATCTTGCTAATTTTAGCCGCATTACTATGCTGGAAGAAAAAATCTTGTATACAGAGAGACATATTCTTCTCTACAACTAACGTTCCAGTCAACTAGCCTCAGCCTGCTCGCTTCTCAGCGAGTCACGTCACTTGACTCACTTTCACTTTGACCTCTATAGCAGCTATAACAGTTCCTTTTTAGTAGGCTATATTCAAACCTATCCATAACCCTTTTTTTGATATTTGCCTCATTATTTGATATACAAAAATATAAATAATGTCAGACAGCGAATTAGTAATTATTTAAAAAATATAAAATCCAGCTCCTGCCAACAGGAGGGGAGCACCCTCAACACCCCCCTTCCCACGCCCTTGGAGTGGACCACATGGCTGTCTTGATTAACACGGTAGAACAGAAGGTACAGTGTAGGACCGTGTTGTTGGTCTTTAAAACAGTGTTTTTGGATTAATAAAGAGAATGCATAAAAGCATAGAAGCTAATATAGGAGGGAACTGCAGTGTTCTCAACACTAGAAACTAGTGTTGTAGTCGGACCACCTAAACCAAGACCAAGTCATCACCAAGACCAGTTTGTATTGAGACCGAGACAAGACCGAGACTTTGACGGTTTGAGACCAAGTCAAGACCACGGCAGGGTGAGACCGAATCAAGACCAAGACCAGATTTGTGTTAGACAGCCAGAGCTTTTTCTCCTGTCTCCCGCACTCACTTTATGGGAGTGTGTGTAAAGTGGGCGGGGAGAGGGGGATTTACGGTAACACATTTTATTTTTAATTTAACAACAAATTAGATATGAATCAAAATATTGGTTACATTTGCAAGTTTTAACACATAGGCATGAATCAGACAATGCACAGGCATTTTAGCGAAATCCCTGCAGAGAAATGAAATCCTTTTCATCCGAGGCCGAGACAAGACCGAGTAAAAATGTGGTTGATTCCGAGACAAAACCGAGACCTTAAAAAAGTGGTCTTAAGACCAATCTCAAGCACTACAGCACTGCTAGAGACGATGCTAAAGCACCAGGAGATTCAGGGAAAAACTGCTGCTGGCAGAACTTCCCTGGAAGGTAACAATATTGTCGTTCCTTTTGTGCGATTCAACCTAGCCCTCTTTTTTTCCACCCACCCACATGCCCATTCCTCCTTCCTGTCTTCCCACCCCTTCATCGCCATGTCTACCTCATTTCCTCTCTTCCTCTCTTCTCCCCGCAGCTTTTGTCAAACTCAATGTGAAACTGTCAGCGAGCAGCTTTTTGGGAAGCAGCAATTAGAAGAGAACAGGGGAGGGCACACAAAGTCGTCTTGAATATTTTCCAGCAGGAGACGACCTCAAAAACTGTCCTCATCACTTTGGATAATACATTCTTAGAACAGAAATAACTCACTGGAGTTCTGTTTTCTACCCCAGGTTGGATTTATTGTCATGCTTGGGTTTATTTCGATTTTGCACAGGGTGATGCTGTCTTGTGTTTCAGCACATACAGTATTTCTACAAGCAAATGTCCACTAATGCATGCAGTTCATGTTCATGTCTCTGCAGCAAGTGAGTATGTTTCTTTTTCTCCGTACAGAAACACAGGTCTCCTCCCACGCTGTCTCTCTCTGTCATACATATATCTCACAGTGGTGATGTAACATGACCCATCACTCTGCCCTATATTCTACCACCCAATCCATGGATGGTATAGCAGACGGGCTGCAAACATGACCGCCCATTTGACACATATTGCACCCCATGACCCCAATCCAATGGGTTAGTGAACTGTGAACAGTGAGGGGTCAGCTGTGGCGGCACTACCAGGTTTTTTCTTTCTAGCAGCCAAGTGTCTGCCACCACTTCTGTTCATTTATTTCAAACAAGAGGTGAAATAAGATGAGTTATTAATCTCTCAGGGGAAATTGGGCACAGAGGCAGCAAAGAATTTGAAGTTTGTAAAGAAAGAATAAACTAATAAGAGTGATACGAAATAAGAACAGGCAACAAAGGTGGGATATTTCTGGCCACTATTCTGAAAGATGCTTGCGGTTTGTAGGTTGAGGATTGTCAGGTGGACTCAATAAGGACTAAAAAATTGTAGAAAATGAAACGATTCCTCAAGTAATTCAAATAATTTGATTACTAAAAATCCTCCTTGCAACATTCTATACCTCGAAGCTTTGTTTAATTAATGTAACTAGCATTGTACAGCTCACTGTGTTTCTGCATGGATGATTATTACTAGCGCACAACGGGCTGACATTTCTGTGGACACAAGGCTGGCGCAGATTACATTAAATAATGGAAGAGGGCGAATATAGTGAGGGGCTAAGAGAAGAGACAGGCAAGAGAAAACGACAGAACGTTTAGGATCATTTTAGGCTGCAAAAATTTGAAAACTCTGTACAGTGTGTCTACTGTAAAATCGAACTAGCTTACCACAATAGCAGGGTGTCAATGCTACATCATCTCAGTAGAAAACATCCAGTTTACAAAGTGAACCAGACACAAGGTAACATTAATGTCTGCTGCTCTCATCAAACTACAGCATGCTATTCTGCAAATAGCGATGTTTTACAAGCAAGCTAAAAACCTAAGCTGTCGGTTTGCCTGTTTATGAGTTTGCTACGAATCTTAAAATTTGGAAAAGTTCTTGTAAAGTTAGCTGCTGCGGAAGACAAACCAGCCCCTCCCCCGTGGAGCGGTTAACCTCATGGCTACTTATTATGCACGTGAATGACGTCATTGGACCCTGCTGGTGATGTCTGCATTCTTCATTCTTTCTCCTCACTCAGTATTAGCCTTCTTAAAATGTGCTTAGTGAACAGTCCTTTTGCATATCCAGTGTAAAGAGCCAGAGGCATGAAGGGGAAAGGGGAAAAAAAAGTACTTTTGTCAACAGAACAAGGGGCTTGGTGGCCCATGCGGCCAGTGCTAAAAAATATTAGCATCTATCCCTGTCATTGTATGCAATTTAGGCAATAAAAATGTAGCTTTTTCTAAAAAGGAAACCCCTGTTTTGTATATTTACTATTGCTGTTTACTATAAAGCAAAAGTATTTCTTATCGGATTACTCTATTAATCAATGGAATCATCGGTAGAATACTCGATTACTAAAATAATCGATAGCTGCAGGCCTACTACAAATTCATTTAGGAAATCCATGCTTGATTCTAGCAAATCTTTCTATGACAGAACAAACGTCCCTACAGCCCATCCGGGATTACCAAAAGATTATGTTGTAGTACTATGCGTGATTCCTCAGTATGAAAAGAAACTAATTTACCAAGACAAAGACATGTTTCTACAGGAAACTCATGACGTTTTCCTTCAACACTTTTTTTATACTTGGAGCTTGTTGAGGAGAAGGAAGAAGGCATAACTCTCCTCCATCTGGCTCCGAGGAGAGCAGCTCTGATATGGTGTGAACATGCTAATGATCTCACTTCCCCAGCCAACCTGGCTTCACACTCACACGGACAGTACATACATAGACACAAACACGGACCAGAAAGCAGGCAGACAGTTGATGCAAAAACAAGATGTTGACGACAACAGAGGCAGCGGTGAGTGCACCAATCGGCATCACAATAACACCAAGCTTTAACTGAATTAGGATACATTATTACAGGTTTTTACTAGAACATGTTTACATGCTTTAATGTTCAAAAAACACTTTATTTTTTACATAATATCTGTCTGAATATACCTGTATTCACCGTCTGTCTGAAACGCTCCGTTTTAGCGCCTGTCTCTTTAAGTCCCCCTCCCGAAAAACCCCAGTCTGCTCTGATTGATCAGCGTTTCTGGGTCTTCCGCATCTGCGCTCTTGGAGTCTCTGCACCGTCACTGCAGCCGGGAAATGACTGTACTGTTACAACACTGCAGCGGCACTTTCTACCTACTGTATATATAGTTGTGACATCACAACCGTATGGAACTCCTAAGTTTCTAAATATGGGCTGTGTGCATTTCTCTGTGGATTGAGCGTTTTGATATATAGCACTTCGACCTGCTTTATAATCCAAAAAGACTCACTTTTTTACAATATAGGATCTTTAAACGGGAAAAAAAATAGACATAATGTCACAATGTGATAGGATAAGATATTGTAAATACATTGTGAGAAGATAAAAAAACACAAAACAAATCTCATACAAAACACTAAAACCTGCAGAATAATCCAAAATACTGCACACAAAATGTTCCACGTTAAACTGTTCAGTCAAAACACACATGAGTCAAAGCTACATTCCTGACTTTAGCTATTCAAAAACTATACAAAAGGCTACTCAGTCACACTGATATGGGCAGAAAATCCATTATTTCCACTCTTGCAAATATGAACATACCACTTTTCACACTGAATTTATTTTGAAAGTGGTCCTCTGCATGTCAAGCCACTTGTGGAGAGAGAAGAAGGGAGGTGGATGAACACGGATGAGTTAAACGGTGACAAATACTGATTCATTTGTTTTGGTTCAGCAAGTGAGCCGAGACCCTGACACACAAAAGATTAAAGCCCACTCCAGAGCGATGAGCTATAGCCAATTAGAGCCATTAAAAATCATGAGATTCATATACATGCTAAAATATGCCGAGTGCTTCTAGATGTGGAGAGCTGAAGGACCTGAGGATGGAAATGAGTGTGTGTGTGTGTGTGTGTGTGTGTGTGTGTGTGTGTGTGTGTGTGTGTGTGGGTGTGTGTGTGTGTGTGTGTGTGTGTGTGTGTGTGTGTATGTGTGTGTAAACAAGCATTTCCTGCAGTAGGCTGACAAAAATGGAATAAAAAGCAGAGCATTTCATCCATTGGCAGCCCATGGCTTTGTCTGCCACCCTAGCCTTTAATGTATGAACTACCAACATCTATTTATTCATCTCATTTCCCCTTCAACCCTGTTTCCTAACAAATACAAACAAATACCCAACGCTACCGCTGCCTTTTTATTGCTGCCACCCACCCCGACAAAACCACTGATACATGTGTTTTTGAAGCCAGATGAATACAGCAGCCTCCCACTTGAAATAATATACATCTTACAAAATAATTTATCCTAGTGCAGTAAGTCCTAAAATGAGAGTGTGAGGAAGACAACAACTTTGGGGATGGCAATTTACAAAGAAAAGAGTTAAAAGTTGGCACATATGCAGGCAAAAAAAGGTGTCCATATAGGCGTTTTTTGACCACAATGGATGCTTGATAGGCTTACCACTAGCTGTTATCAACCTTTCTTCAATGACCACTGACAAGCAAAGAAAACAGGCTACACCCGCCTACAACCACGATGGCTGCACCTGATTGGACGAACGCTTCACTTGTGGGCTGTCTGCTCCCAGATTTAAAAACGGACCAACATGTTGGCTCGTTTTGCTTATTTTACAAAAATGTGTTTCTGAAAAGCACTTAATGCAAGAAATAAATTTTGCAGTTGCAAAATCTGTCTTAATTTTAGATCGACAGGGGTCAGTTTAAAAGATTTTTGAGAGTTTTCAAGACGCGACGAGTTGTGCTGGACGCATCTTTTTTGCATAAAGAAGCCTGGACCTCAACTTTATGCAAATGAGGTGCTGGCAACTGGACGCCCCGCTTCTCGAAAGTTGCAGTCGCGACGCTACCATAATGCATTGCCCGGCTGCACGCATAGACATGAATGGGAAGTGTGGAAATGACACTTACTAGTGGACACGTATCATAAGAGAGAAGTCTGGAGGTGATGTGAGATGATGTTTATGACGGTTGGTTTCTGGTGTAAAGCAAGTTGGGATGATACTGTCTGTGTCGCTCACTCTGTGGTCTGTTGCACTGAGGCTGTCCTCTCACATAAACACGTCCTCTAATGAACAGCTCACTGCCTAACAACAAAGGAATCAGTTCATTAAACTGTAAGGCATGAAAACATCCCTGCATTTAATATTGTTCCTCAACAACACCTACAGCCCTGCTCGCAGCAAGTAATGTTGGGAAAAGGCCAAAATATTACCGGCTTTATGCATTATGCATAGAGTCATGACTGGGCTTGGGTGTGTGTTTAATAATAGACCTGAGGGTTCCTCTTAGAGGTCAGAGGCTCTGCATCTATCACAAGAGAAGTAGGCATAGGTTACAAACTATAAATATATGGCTTTGGAACTACTTTGTTAATCACTGATTTTTTTTTTTTTTTGTAGATATTTTTGGGGTCATTTTAGCCTTTAATAGACAGGACAGCTGTAGACAGGAAAGGGGGGGAGAGAAGGGGAAGACATGCAGCAAATGGCCGCAGTTCTGACTCAAACCCTGAGCCGCTGCATCAAGGACTGAGCCTCTGCATATGGGCACCCGCTCTACCAGGTGAGCTACCCAGGCGCCCGTTGTTTTTGATTATTCTGTCATGCTTGTTCGCCAGTATGATTCTGAAGTTTGTTGATGGGATATACTGTAAAGAAAAGTCTTAGAGCAGAATTTGGAACCAATCTATCCATACACAAATACCTACTTGTGTAAGTGTTGTGAAGTCTAGTGAAGCTAGAGGTCTGATATTTGACAGGAAATATGGAAAAAAAAACAAACCCATCAGCTGCAGGAACATTGTTGTGTAAGACATTATTAAATGAGCACAGCGACAGTTTCCCCTGCCAATAATTCAGCTCCACTGTGGTTAATCAGGTGTCGAGTAAACAAAAACTTTTCTTTAAAATATGAGACGCATATATGAATAATTCAAAGAATAAGGTGTTCGCATGTGTGTGTATTGTTGACCTACTTACCTCCCACTGTTCTTTTCAAAGAGCTGGTACTAAGTGCTCTACTAACATCTGAACTTTCTTCTGAGTGTGTGCGCTAGTAAGGTGGTTTGATGTTGTACATCACTGGTTCCCAACCTTTTTTTCCCCAGATGAAACTGTGTATTCATAACTTTTAGCTAACTATTTCAACCGTTTATCTACTACTTTTAGCTGTCCTTTTTTATCTATTACTTTTAGCTAACTATTTGAACTGTGTATTCATTACGTTTAACTAACTATTTGAACTATGTATTCATTACCTTTAGCTAACTGTTTGAACTGTGTATTCATAACCTTTAGTTAACTGTTTGAACTGTGTATTCATTACCTTTAGCTAACTGTTTGAACTGTGTATTCATAACCTTTAGTTAACTGTTTGAACTGTGTATTCATTACCTTTAGCTAACTGTTTGAACTGTGTATTCATTACTTTTAGCTAACTGTTTGAACTGTGTATTCATTACCTTTAGCTAACTGTTTGAACTGTGTATTCATTACTTTTAGCTAACTGTTTGAACTGTGTATTTATAACTTTTAGCTAACTATTTCAACCATTTATCTATTACTTTTAGCTGTCCTTTTTATCTATTACTTTTAGCTAACTGTTTGAAGTGTGTATTCATTACTTTTAGCTAACTGTGCATTCGTGCACTTTTAGCTAACTGTTTGAAATGTGTATTCATTACTTTTAGCTAATTTTTTGAAAACAACAAGGGATATTAATTTAGGAAGAACAGATCATTATGTCTGTGGGATGTGGTTATCAGAAAATAATGCACACTTTCCGGCCAATCATAATAAAGTATTTTGTGTACTAATTGTACAAGATTATTTATGTTAAATAGCATCAACAAATCAAAATCCAAAGATCCTAGTGCTCAGCAGTAACCTCAAATTTCATCGTCATGGTATTATTTGAATATTTTACAGTATAGGTATACTGTATGATATATGGTTATATAATTATGTCCTTACTTATTCCAATAGAATGAGATTGAACTGCATAAAATACTCTGGCAAAGTAATTATTTATTGCCTGAAATTATTAGCCTATCAATTAATTATTAATATACTAATACTAATATAACAGTGGTTATGTAGGCAGTCTTATACAAGTTCATGGAAGTTATCACACTGCACAGCTGAGGCTATGTGTGAGTGTGTGTTCTCTTTCTCACGACAGCTGCTGTACAAGTTTCTGGAGTTTGTTTTGTGTGAAGTATTTGAGGCTTGTATTTTAAATACTGCAAATGCAGTGTTTTTACCGTTGCCTTAAAGCCAACAGTTTGGGTGGGCACCATATACATGCACAGTTCTGGCGTGTTGTGTCCTTCCGCCACTGGATTTTTTTGACTACTCCATGACTCAGAAAATTATCCCTGCTTTGTGTTTTTGTCTTTCAAAACCATCACTAGAGCTTCTTCTGTTAGAGCCAGAGGACGTTCTTTAACAATCCCTCGTGCTGGTGGATATTTGGGAACAGTTTGTGTCCATTTACACACATTTCTAGGCATGGAAATGTACATTTGTTTAAGCTTAAAAGTCAAACGTATGGTCATTTTTTACTGATCACAGAGTAGCCTACTATGTGGATTGTGGCAATACAAATCCATTCTATACACAAACAAATTGGTGCACTACTAAGCCCAGTATCCATCGGAATTTCGTCCATGTTGGCACCTCACAACCTACGCCCAATGCCAACATTCAGTGCCAGTGCAAAAAGTAGCCTGCACTTCATGTAACGAGGATCACCAAGTGTTTTAGAAGCCTAGCCATAGCCAAATTTGACCATAGGGTTTTGCAGAATTGTCCAACTTTGACATTGTTGTATGGCTATAAAGTTGCACTACTGGTGTGTCTTTTAAACTGGTTATACGTATGCCAACGATCCCTGTAGGCTTTTTAATAACTAAATAATACTTTTCTGTGCACAAACAATAACACACTGTATATGACAGAATACTTCTGCTTACGAAGTTCATGTTTGTCGTTTTGAAATGAAAAAAGTTATAACCACGTAGCACAGTCAACTCCAAACCACTTTCCAAAGGATGCTTAGTGCATATTTGAGTGTAGCTACTGTATGTTCATGAACGTCATGCTTTATGCTTTCCTGGCAGCTACACTGCACATCTTTCCGCCTCACTTCACGAACTCATCTTGTTTTCTTCTCAACTTATCCTCTTTTCCCTCTCATCATTTATGCTTGACTTCTATTCACAAAAAACACTTCAGAAACTCCATACCAAGCTTATATCGACTCATAAAGTCTAATTTGCCAGGTTATATCCCCTCAGCCCAGTGAAATCGTCCCTGAGTTTGGATTACAGCAACAACGACGTGTCAAAAGCCATTACAGAAAGCATTTAGATCTCAGTTCCTCAGTTGTAATGTATAGTTGTCAGTACGGGCCTATTTAAGTAATGAGTCCATGACCAGCACAGGATATATAATCAAGGCAACTGAATAAGGGCACACTGACCATGACTAGCAATTAACTGCAAGAGCAGCAATCAGGAATAAGCCATAGTGGGGTCAGAAAGCCAAAAGGCAGAGATCATTGAATATAGCGATCTTAAAGGAAAACATGCTGCTCTGGAGGGGCTGAATGCTAAAGTGTACCTACTGTACTGTAGTGTTGTAGTCCTCGAGACCAGTCTTGATCTAAAGACCGGTCTCCGGACCACTTTTCGAAGGTCTCTGTCTCGTCTCGGAATCAACCACATTTTCACTCTGTCTTAGATGAAGAGGACTCAGGATTTTATTTCAAGACCGGTCAAGACCACAACTTCAGGGATATCACTAAATTGCTAAATTGTCTGTAGTCTGATTTATGTGTTGACATCATTACTGTGATTGGACGTAAAACTTCCTGCTTCAAATGCAAACAATAACTAGTTTGAAATGTGCTTAACACACACTCCCAAAAGTGAATGTATGTGACAGGAGAAGAAGCTCTGGCTGTCTGAGAGATGTCAGCCAAATCATCTGTAATAACATTTCATTTATTACATTTTATTTATTATATTTTTTTTAAAAGTTTTTTTTGCAAAACAACATCTAAAAGAAATGACAGCAGTGTGTAAATTCTGCAATGTAACCGACACAGCTTGGAACACCTACATTTTTTATCTGCACTTAGTAAGGAATCATAAAGAAAGGTAAGCTAAGTGTAAGTGAGGCTAGAGAAGTAGCTAGCTAAAGTTATCAATCTGCCTCTGTACCAAAACTCTTCAGAAGTCTCTTCACCCCTCACCCAAAGTGATTTAGCAAATATTAGCTATTAGTTAGTTGTGTATATGTGCTGTATGCAGGGCTGCAGATTGCTATAGGCGAACTAGGCGATTGCCTAGGGCGTCAAATGTGTTGGGGGCGCCGTTTCGCCCGTAGGTCTACTTCCCATTAATAATAGAATTAGAATGACAAGCGAAATAAAACATGTTTATTAAACATGATCATCCTAGGGCGCCCCCTCTGCCACACGTTTACTTGTCAACCTGATTATTAGATTGAATTGATGATTATTGTTGATCATTTCCTAATTGGGGGAAAACTTCAAACTACTGATTTAGTTTGAAGTTCCCGTGACGTGACGTTTCCAGTCTATGGGTCAGACTCAAACACACGGAGCTCTGAAGCAGACCTGTGCTTCGCTTAGTGTCCACTCTCGCTGTAAAAATAGAGACGAGCAGCGGCAGAGACCACGGAGCTGCTGCAGATGCGGCAGATGTGTCCCGTTTGTGCTTCATGTATTTCTGCAGTAGTTTCGGTTACCACCTCCAATGTAGAGCAGATTTAAGCCACTTCCCTAAACTTTCTCTCATTCAGAGACCAGCGTCTCAAACGGGGCTCTGTGTCTGTCAGGAGCTCTGAGATCTACCGTATCAGCAGAGCAATCACGTAATGCACAGCAGACTATGGTGCAGGTGGATTATTTTCTGAAATATTGTGACTTTATTCTTGTAATAACCTATTGTATTATCACTTTATTTTTCTCAAAATATCACGACTCCTCCAAATCTCAGAGAGCACAGATGAGTTATATTTTGAATGTGCACAAAGTTTTGGACATGAGCACAAATCTTGCTCAAACACATCAGAAATATTACAGTCCAGGGGTTTATTAATGAATTAAAATGAATTCATGTATCATTGAGGTGAATAATTGTCATATGCACATTTAAGGAGGTTACTTCCCCAACAAAAGACACAAAAGGAGTAGTAAATGATGCCTAGGCTATATGTGTGCTGACTCAGATATAATTAGAAAAGCGCAAAACTCAATCTCGCCAAGGGCAACCAAAGGGCTAGAGCCGGCCCTGGCTGTATGTTTCAGTTGTTTGGTCTGGTATTGGTCTTGACTCGGTCTAAACCCCTCAAAGTCTTGCTCTTGTCTCGGTTTCGATACACTCTGGTCTTGTTAATGACTTGGTCTCGGTTTAGGTGGTCTTGACTACAACACTGCTGTACTGTATCTATGCCGCTGCATTTCTAAGTGTGTGTGTGTGTGTGTGTGTGTGTGTGTGTGTGTGTGTGTGTGTGTGTGTGTGTGTGTGTGTTTTGCGTGCATTTTTCTCCATGTTGTATGTGACCATCTGCATGTGTGTGGTTGAGTGTCTGTGTCTGTGTCTGCGCTCCAGCTTGGAAAATAAAATATGTAACCCAAATCACAACCATATGCACTGTATTCACAACATGCAATAAAGTCCCACGTTCTGAGCAATCGCAGGTCTCCAAAGTCATATATTACCCAATTTTGTGTCTTGTCTTTGCACAGTGGCTTACTGAGAGCGGAGAGACGCAGCCACAGCTACCGACAACATCATAATCAACTGGGACTGCACCACAATGCCACCATGAAGAGAAGGAGGATCTAAAATGGCTGCCACCAGAAACAGAGACCACTGCTCCGAGCCGTTCTCTCTCTTTATGCTGGTAAAAAGACACTTTGTGAGCTAGAACGTAAGCTTCTAGTGGAGGGATTTTGACTGAGACATATCAGAGTCAGACTTTGACTCCCAGGGTGCCGTGAGAGTTTCTGTCAACATGTAGATAGTAAAATTGTCTTTTGAATGTGGAGTGAAGCCACGCTTGTCTACATGCCAGGTCTCCGTCTCTCTGGATCTTTCTTTTTCTCGAAGACCCCCCCCTCCCCCCTCTGCCCGGCCACCACACACACACACACTCAGCCATGGCGGTGTTGATGTGATGCCGCACTCGAGGCTAGCGTATACACACTGTCCATCCTCGTAGCCAGTAGGCCTCTGAGAATAGCAACAGATAGCATTAGAAGAGAACAAGACAAATCACAGGCCAGGGAAGTCAAACAGAGAGAGAAAGAGGGAGGGTAGACAGGGAAGGAGCGAGAAAGAGGGACGGTGAAGCGTAGCAGAGGAGAGCGGAACAAATCTTTCCCTCAGGACTTTCCCACTGTTTGGGACTCGGTGGCGCATTCCCTCCATCTGTCTACCACGATGACAATCATCCTTTCCTTCATTCGTCCATATGGCCTCTTTTCACCTGTTTGGATCTAAAGAGCAACCAAACTGATTTAGCACTTGACAGTGAAGAGAGCTGGGCTCATGGGGCTTGGCCAAATCTAACCAACTGAGTATTTCATGCTTAAAATGATGTAGAAAATTAGAAAGGCTGAACAGAAATGACAAAGTGTATTGTCCCCAGCATCACAACGCTCTCAAAATAAGGTACCTGGCTCATAGCTGGCAAAAGGGGCCACACATAAAATGTTCCCGAGTCCTCAGTGTTTTGACACAAGAAAACAAGCCAACCTCCAAGGTGAAGTTGGTAAAGTACAGTGGTGGAAGAAGGATAAAGTACTAATACCACATGCTTCTATCATGTGTGTGTGTGCATAGTGTGCTTGATTGACTTTTCATGCACCTGTTCGGGCCCTTTGGAAAACAATTTTGTTTGTGCTTCATTACATCAAATGCAACTAATGTAGGTGTCTTGTGTCATTTATATATATATATATTTTATGTTTCTCGATATTTTAGCCTGAAATATTTGGTGTCATGGAGACTGGGATTTTGGTGAGAAATCAAAGCTGCACTAATGATTTTGTGATACTAAAACTGATTCAAATGGCTATGGGTAATGTGAAAGATGTCACTCCGTAGTGATGGCCCCACTGAGAATCTACCCCATTCTCCTCTGCTTTTAGCTAACTGTTTTGGTTTTCGGCCTACTTTGTTCGCATCACCTGGTTTTTAGCAGCAGCAGCAGGCGGCTGATGAACTGTCCAGCACCAAACTTCTGATAGACAAAGGTAGCAACTAGCTGGTGAAAATGCCAGAAATGTCCAGAAACATGACTCCACTAATGTTGCTTCCGTGTCTGCTGAATGTGTAAATAAGTAACTCTAAGTGTTTGCTATGACATGCTAACACAACTGGCAAACTGTTTAAACCTTTAAAATAAAGTCCTGCGGGCTTGAAAAAAAGTTTGTCCAGAAAAAGACAGATCTTGTAAAGATGGACCCATCCAGTTTAAAACATGTACAAAAAAAAAAAAGAGTTAAAATCAGTCCGATGGAAACATGTTTCATACTGTAACTTGATTTTCAGTGCCAGAGGCTTAGAGGGCTGAGGCGTGATGAGGAGTGTGTATACATGCCTTCATAAATGGAAACGGCAAGCACAAGGAACGACAAATTGTATTGAGCCATCCGACAGAGTTTAGGCAGGTCTGTGAATAATAGGCCTCCCTGGATCAAAAAATTAAACAAGGCAGACGTGTGGCGACAAAAACAGAATGGGAGAATTTGCTTTCTGCTTTTCCGAAACGACCCAGAATCCCCCTCAGCCAGCCCTGAATATGGCTCTTTCTAATGAAAAGCACATACAGTGCGGAGATAAAATACCACTTTTAAAACTGGCTCTGATAACGATTTCAATTAATCGACCTCCTTGTTATTACTGTTGTTTTTCCTCCCTGAGCAGCATGTCGGAATTAGAGCGTTTATATAAAGATGTTTTATGCAGCAACATGGTGAGGATAAATCCTTGTGAGCTAGAAGCATTATCTGAGGACGAGAGGGAGGAGGAGAGGGCGAGTGAGTGATGATCTTTATCTAGATAACTGTGGGTGCGGTGTGTGTGTGTACGCCAGTGTGTGTGTGTGTGTGTGTGTGTGTGTGTGTGTGTGTGAGATGAGTCATCCTCAACCTTAAACACCCCCTATAATCACAAAATCAACACAGCAGAAGACGCTCGGTGCGGGAACAAACATTCCCACACTGAACTGTGGATGGGGACGTGAGCGCATCTGTGTGTGTGTGTGTGTGTGTGTGTGTGTGTGTGTGTGTGTGTAGCGAATAGTTTTGGTGATGCTAGTGCTGTTATTGTTACAGTTTGAGAAGGAAACAGAATAACTGCTTGCGTACCGGTGTGTGTTTCTGCATTTTTATCTAGTATGAGATGCATTCAGGGAAGTCATGTTAAAATGTAAACATTTAAAAAAAACACTAAACAAAATCTTAAAAATAACTAATACATTTAGTTAAAAAGGTGGTCATCACTGGGCAAACGTTCTACTTTCAGCAGAACTTTTCATTTGTTTTGTTTCTCGTAACCCTTTAACCCCTTCCTCTCAGAGTTATAACTCAGTCAAACATGAACATCCATTTATGCTAGTATAGCATGATTTCCTTTGGCACAGATTCACCACAAAGATACTATTAAAGTGCTCATATTATGCTTTTTGGCTTTTTCCCTTTCTTTTATTGTGTTATATATCTTTTTGTGCACGTTATAGGTTTAGTGAAAAAGCCCAAAGTCCACCCCAAAGGGACTTGCCATCTCCAACAGAAAACACTGTTCACAAACTGCTCCAAACAGCTCTATTGTAGTCCAGCCTTTACTTCAGAGACAAACGTGCATCACTTTGTAACACACGTTATAATGCTCGCCTAGCTGCTAGCGTGGCACGCCCTCATGCTACGCCCTCTGACTGGCTAGCAGTGCTTACTGCGCATGTGCGACTCCCAACAAAGATGGAACAGAAGTGAGATGCCTCACTCTGTAGCTAAAACAGAGAGCTCAACACACAGGGTGAAAAGAGGAGCTGCAGCAATGTGCAGTACAACAAAAATATGGTGTTTTCTGAAAATTAAACCATGTATACCTATTCTGGTAAAACCTCTAAATACAATTATGAACCTGAAAATGGGCATAATATGAGCACTTTAAATAAAGCCGCAGTAAGTAAGTATGTACACATTTTTTCTTAAGAACAGCCTGACCCAAAGCATGATGGGAACTGTGGAGCCAAAATAAAAAAAAGAAAAGAAAAAAAATTGATAAAGATGAATGGAAATTCTCCTTTTTCCTTTCACTCTATCACTACATATTGTACGGCTGCAGTTAACAATTTTCGACAGTGACTCATCTGATTTGTCATTTTCTTCTTGAATCATTTAGTATAACATCTCCGAAAAATCTCAATTTCAATCTTAGGTGGGTTCCATTTTACAAGCACTCAGGTTTTTTGTTTTGTTTTTGTTATTCCACCTTATGCATTTTTATGCATTGCATATTTCTTCTTTTTAATTTTTATTTCATATGTCCAAATAAATGACATGTTGTGACTGCCTTAAGCCTGTAAATCAAAAGGGCTGACAACTTAACAAAAACCAGCCTATGGTACGACTGGTTAAAAAGCCGCCATCATCCAACTTAAATCAGCTTATATTGCCTACTATGACGTAGAAGTCAGTTTAACTATATACTGCACGTAAGTGTATGTCATAAAAACGCTACTCAGTCTGAATCTGTGGGTAAACTAACTCTAAGTGTGTTTAAACTTCTTCTTTCTCTGCTGACTGGCTGACAAAAAACACTGCATGCAGCGATGTTGGTGGGAGCGTATCTGCGTGTACATGCATGTGTGTATGTGCATGTGTGCGTATGTGCATGTCTGGCCTAATCATCCGTGTGTCTGTCTGCTGTTGTGGAGAGGGTGTGTGTTTGTTGTGGAGATGTGGCGGGGCTTCGAGTGGACAGTGAAGAGAGCCATTAGAGAAAGACGGCCGCTGATTAGGATGGAACTTCTACTCCACTTCACTTATCACACACACAAACACACACACACACACACACACACTAACACAGAGACAGACAGACACACTCCTGCTCAGATAGCAAGTGCTGGCTTTATTAGCCTCTCTCGGCCTCTTGGCCTCTCATGCATGCATGTGTCCGGGCACGTATTAAACTGTAAATGCAGGTTTTGTGTGTATTTACATCTATGCGTGAATCAGAAATCGTATGTATCATGATTGTTTTTGGTACGAGTTTTAAAATCAATCCTTCACTAAAATCACTATTTTTTATTTATTTTTCGCACCAATGACTCACCTAAAAATTCTGTTTATACGGTACCGTTGACGGCGAGGCGACTACATCATATCCGTTTCCAGCAAAACAGACCGAAAGCAGAAAATACATGTCATGTACTTCTTTCAAATGAAATAAATGTCAGACAGACTGACTGACATGTGATGTGCATTCTTCTAAGAGGGTTAGGGTTAGAAATGCCTCATGATATATTGTCTCTAGAAGTGTATCATTCAATTTTTGGAAAAGAAAATTGCAATACTCAATACTATCGAATCACAATAAATGAAAATTGCAACACAACTCGACTCACCAGCCATGTATTGTTAAAAGAATCCAATCGGGACAAAAGCATATCGTCCCAGCTCTAGTGTATATCCACAAATACTTGTACTTAAGTGCATATGTGCGTAAAAGAGTGTGTGTTTGTGTTATCAGGGCTGCTGCAGGTCCTCTCAGGCCTGCAGAGTGTAGTGTGTCTGTGGCTGAAGGACTTCAATTGAGGCTGAAGTGATTAGGAAGTGATAAACAGCAGCAGCAACAGCCAGCAGACACACAATAGCACTGTGATGGGACACAACAACAGAACAAACACCTTTATGGTATCTGACTGCTATAATCTTCATTCAGACGTAAAACTGACTTCACATTCACACTGTTGTATGCAGTTACATCTGGTTGCCCAACTAAACCAGATGAGAATAGCCTTGCATCAATTCAACAACCAGTGAGTAACATTATGTCACAAACTCTGGAGTATCCCTTTAACTGTACCCTCTTAAAGTCTGTCACAAACCAACTAGTCTCGCATTGCCAGACCTTCCACTAGAACAATCCCGTAGATGAAATGTTGTCTATATAGACTGCAAAGCATCTAAGGTAGATCTCAACTAGGGATGTCCAGATCCGATCACGTGATCGGAAATCGGGCCCGATCATGTGGTTTCAGACTTGATCGGAATCGGACGTTACCTCTCGATCAGGACTCGGATATATATGTATATATATTCTCATTATTTTTTAACACATCTATAGCTATGCGGTGGCACAGAGTTAGACCCTTTTGACTCCACACAGAAACAGCAACGCATGCGGCATGACATCACTTTGTTGCAGAGACGCTATTGGTTAAATGCCGGCAAAGTAGAACATGGAAGCAGCTTGAAGCGGAAAGCGCGAGTATGTTTGCGCTCTGGAGGTATTATAAAGTTGATGACAACAACATTGCCATAGCAAACTGTGAGATATGTAACAGAACAGCTCTGTTTGTTAACAGAGTTGTTGAATGTTAAAATAAGGTGAATTAAATAAAAAATAAGGAACATCCTGGATCTGTTTTTTTACTCTTCTTTATTCTTTTTTTATATATTATAGAAGGATCAGGATTCGGTATCGGTAGATACTCAAAATCAAATGACTTGGACTCGAGGGCAAAAAAACCTGATCGGGACATCCCTAATCTCAACCCACCCATTATCACTACCACCTTGTCAAATACAGTGATACAAATGGTCATTGGCCCAACTCCAATGTAACCCGGTGCAATATTAGACGCTTAGGCCGGCTTCACACTAGCTGCGTGGCGTGTCCGCTTTTATTTCAGCTCCCATGTCAACAGGATAGAGCTTGCACACTGCCTTCGTGACACACACGTCTCAGGCGCGGCTCGAGAAAACGCGTGCATGCTAGAAATAGGACCGACGCCTATTTTTCACGCGACACGCAAGAGTGTTGGAAGCATTTCCAGGCAAAATAGAATAGGAAAAGATGTTTATATGTCATTTTGATACAAATACATTTAATACATGACATTTTGATGTTTGAAAGTCTCTAGGTTTTGACATAAATGCAGATATAAATGTAATAAAAAAAAAAAATATTGCACCAAGCAATACAGAATAAAATATTCGGTAACCTATTTTGCCGTCAATACTGCCGACGTTGTGTTTGCTGTAATCAAATCAGTATATATTTATGTTTAACAATGTGAAGTATACTGCTTGAGTGCAGTAAATCAATGAGAATCATACATGTGTACAGACAAGGCTAGCAGCAGCAGCACCGCGTCAGACACGTTTCTGGTGTGCAAAGACATAGAAAACGGCACGCAGCCGCCACGCAACTGACACGCAACAGAAACGCCACGCTTACGCCATGCAACCAGTTTGAAGCCGGCCTTAGAGCAACTGCTTGGCCGTGAGATGACATAGTATAGAGGGCGACAAAGTCCGTGGGGGATACAAAGCAACAAAGTCGGATGGATGGGTCAAACAAATACAGTTCACCCGGGAGACTGCTGATCGAGTCCCGTGTGTAACCAAAAGTCGACGTTTACTCATTTCAAGTTGTGTACGTAAGCTAACTTACATACGTAATGTACTTAACTAAAGTTACATTACGTAGCAAGCTTACTTATTTTAATTCCAAACCACAATGTGTTGTAGTACTCGAGATCGGTCTTGGTCTCAAGACCGTTCTCAAGACCACTTTTGAAAGGTCTCGGTCTCGTCTTGGAATCCACCTCATTTTTACTCGCCCTTGTCTCGCTCTGGGATAAAGAGGACTCTGGATTTTATTTCAAGACTGGTCAAGACCACGACTGCAGAGATATCACTTCATTGCCTGTGCATTGTCTGCTTTGTGTGTTAACATCATTA
Source organism: Sander lucioperca (assembly GCF_008315115.2). Lineage (NCBI taxonomy): Eukaryota > Metazoa > Chordata > Actinopteri > Perciformes > Percidae > Sander > Sander lucioperca. Next base: position 9,382,862 of record NC_050194.1, on the reverse strand, counting down.
CTGTCAACAAGTGAAATTGATTACTGTTAACTCCCTCTTCCCGCCCCCCCTTAACACGCACTCCCAAGAAAGTGAGGAGAAGCTCTGGCTGTCTGGGAGATGTCAGCCAAATCGTTGGTAATACAAATCTGCCTAGCTAAACCATGAGGAGTTTGTTTTCCGTGGGTGTTTTTTTTATGGTAATGTGGACCTTTCAGATCAATTAGCATTTTCCACATTTGATCGCCCCTGCCTTGGTCTCGGTCTTGGCTTGGTCTCAACCCCTCAAAGTCAAGTCATGATACACTCTGGATTTCACATCATAAGAAAAGAAGAAAAAAAAAAACATAAATGCTTTAAAATGATATACAGCCCACTCCTGTGGCAAAAATCATTTCTTTGGACAGGAGATAAACACAGACATTGTTTATGCAATATGGGACCTTTGGACAGACTAGGCGTGTTCAGCTCTACACTCATTGTGAAAGAAAGACAACTTCTATTAAGTGAAACTTCCACTGGACTTTTTTTCTATATGCAGACTCCCAGCTCATAAATCAAGCTGTCCTCTGAAATGCCTTCCCTCTCGGTGGTCCTGACAGGTCTTCTCAAAGAAAGCGTTCACCTTTTGTACATCAAGTCAGATCAGATCACAGATTTCTGTGTCAGCAACAATACTCCGTCGCAGCTGGCGCCACAGTTCTCTACATAATAAGCCATCAAGTAGTACAGCGCCGTTTGAGGAGCTGGAGCAGACGTGGACACTGTTTTGGCACCTCAGCACAGTAACTTTATTTAAAAGCCTGTCTGTTTTTGCTTTTGCGTGGGCAGGGGCTGTTCCCGTCGGGCCACAACTCACTGGTCCTTTCTCAGAGGTCTCCGAGGGGGGGGTGGGGGGGGGGAACAAAAAAACAATGACCCATGACCCCAGAGGCAGATGATAGAGGTTGTGGGACGGCTCTCTGATGTAAAAAAAATCTAGATACACCGGCTCTGTTTACTCAGCTGACTGACTGAAGACAGAGACGGCAAATGGAAGTGAAGCGAGAGAAGAAAAGAAAAAAAACAAAAAAAACAAGGAAAGAAATAGATCGGCTAAGGGTGCAGAAATGTAAATTCGCTGACAAATAGCAGAGCGACAGAGCCAAATAGCCAGACAGAGAGCGGAAAAGAGGCGAGAGGATCAGAAGATGAAAGAGAAAGTGGCTATGATTCGACTGACCCTCTTAGAGACGTGACTGCGACTCAACTTTGTGCCTACGCTTTGATCATGAGGAGATGGCGCAAATCACTGCAATATGGGCTATGAAAATGCAAGAAAACGTTGAGAGTGGTGACGGAGGGAAAGAGCGGAAGAGAGAAGTTTCATAGCAGCCCAAGGCCCAAAGAGGGAGGGAGTATGGGAGAGGAGAAGGGGTTAAGGCGGAGAGGGAAGGAGTACCGTACAAATCAAAAAAAAAAAAGGGGGAATAATAAGGGCAAGCAGAGGAAAAATATGCAGTGGTGGAAAAATAGCAGCATAACGTCCTACCCGAACAGAAATTATCAAAATTATTTGACTTATATTACACTAAAGTAGAGGAAAAATGACTCGTTTGAAAATCACAAAAGTACAAAAGAGCTTCTACAACGTTCTCAGAGAAAAACATACTGAGTTAATTAATAGAGAAAGAACATTGTTGGAAGTGATTTTTACCACTTTTGAAAAGCTAAAAGGACAGAGTTCAAAACCATATTGCTTTAAGTGGAAAAATTGCAAATTACAAAATGCATAAAGTAAAGCCAGATTTTTGTTCTTGGCTGACTAACTGCTCACTGGTAATAGCTCCAGAAACTTTGATGCCAATACGTGGATGCTTGTGGAAAGCCATCAACACTTGTATTAATTACCCAATGTGATCTGAGTGAGTTTTTTTGTTTTTTTTTTATTACGTCAATAAAAGCTTAATGAAGTCAGTGACTCAGTGCTGCTCGAGCTACAGGAACAAGAGTGACTGAAATGAGTTACTACCACCCATGAAGATACACTCCAGTGTCCTGGGAAGAAGTGGAAGAGGGTTCCCTATTTAAGTTATTATAGTCTAATTATGTTGTAGTTGTGGGCATTCCTTTAAATGAGGTTTGAGCAGTTAGTTAAAGTGCTCATATTATGCTTTTTGGGTTTTTCCCCTTTCCTTTATTGTGTTATATATATTTTTGTGCATGTAATAGGTTTACAAAGTGAAAAAGCCCAAAGTCCACCCCAAAGGGACTTACCATCTCTTAAATACAATTATGAACCTGAAAATGAGCATAATATGAGCACTTTAAATTCAGACCGTCCTCGCGAGAAAAATTATGTTACGCTTTCATTGTTACTGGCTGAGTCCGCCTTTCCCATGCGGGCAGTGTTGTGAGTGCCAACTCTTTTCCAATGAAAGTAGCTAGTACCAGCTCTAAAAGTCGCTAAAAGTAGCTAGATTACGTCATACACTCATTTGCTTATTTGTGATGTCATTACGCAATAATTTGCATAAAGCTTAGTGGTTGTGTCAGCAAGGTAAATAGAAAACAAAATGTAAATCTTTAGCCAAATAATCACAAACTCACTACAGGAATGTATATTCAATTATAACTATTACTCAGGTAGCCTATATTTAAAGTAAAAAAAGAAATTCTACAAAGGGAGGGAGAAAGGTCGATAAAGAATTCTACAGAAAAGTCGCCAGATTTGTCGCTATTCGCTTTTGTGAAGAAAAAAAAAAGTCGCTAAGGGGATCTGAAAAGTCGCTAAATCTAGCGGCAAAGTTGCTCCGTTGGCAACACTGCATGCAGGATTTTAAATTGCCCTCACACATACAAAAGATTCAGAGGAAACAATACAGGCATGTCCTTCAGCATTACTGTTTGTAACTGTATCTCGTTGATGGAAGCTTTACTGTTCACTGATCGCTCTCTGCAGCCATATCACAGTCCCTCCAGAAAAATGCAATTATGCGATCGCATAATTCAATGCATAATCAGCCAAAGTCCGCATATTTATGCGGGGGCCGCATTTTTTCAAATACGCCGCACTTTAGCCGCATGAATTGCCGATTTCCGTGCAAAATATGCGAGGCTTGCATGATTTCATAATCCCCGCATTTTCGTTGCAAAAAAGTCACATATATCTTAGCAGAAAGTTGAAAAATGTTGCATTTACTTCACACAAGAGCAGCCATTTTCCCCTGTTGCCATGGGAACATTATGACGTGACAGACATGAACATCATCGTCATCATCATGCAAACCCCGCGATGAAGCCATGATGAAACTGCAGTTCCCGCAATTTCATCGCATAAAATTGCATAAATATCCCGCATATTCCATCGCATTTTTTAAGAAAACGTGCCGCATAATCAAAGATTTTTTCCCGCAACAATCACAAAAAAACTCCACATTTTTCTGGAAGGACTGATATCAAGGCTGTATTAGGTTACTGCTAAGCCAAATTACAAAGAACACAGGGCGGCTTTTATTGTGAAGCAGTCACTAAAAAATTCAGTGTGTTTGTTATCGAGGGGAATAACATTGTGTCATGGTTGCGATTTTCTGTTATAGTTTTTCCTGTTTTATTGTGTTAATGTATTCCCCGTTTCCTTGTTGTTACTGTCTCTTGTGTTCTCTGTTGCGTTTTACCTGGTTTTCATCCTTGTGTATGTTTTATGTTTCAGTTTCCTGTTTTATTTTGTAGTCTGTTTTCTCCCATGTCATGTCTTGTTTCACTTCCTGCCTTGTGTTTTCCCGCCTTTGTAATTGTCTGCCCTGATGTGTTTCACCTGTTCCTGAGCCCCCGTGTCACCTGTCCCTTGTTTCACCCTTGTTACCTTGTGTATTTAGTCTCTGTGTTGTCTTTGTCTGTTGTAAGATCATTGTTTGTGTAAGTCTACCCCATTTGTCTCGGTGTGCCAGGTTATTTTTGGATGCCTGGTCTTTTGGCTTCCTAAATGGTTTTTGGTACCATTTTTGCCTGCTTTCTTCAGGACCCCTTTTGTTGTATCGCTTTTTATTTTATTAAATCCTCAAGCTCACCACAGACTGTCTCTGCATTTTTGGGTCCGCCATTTCCCTAATCGTAACACATTGCTTTAAAGGCACACGCTTTGTGCAGGGAGCTGATTTGAGACTGTTGACCACTTTCTGTGGTTAGGACAAGGACCTTTGTGGGCATGGGAATTAAGACGGCTGGGTCTCAGAAGCAAAGGCAGAAGTGGTAGCTCAGTGTTTCTTTTAACCACTGCGTGTTCACATGAACCATACGTTAATATCGCTACGAAAAGTTAAGCACTGTAATTCAGAAGCATTCCAATTTTTGTTTTTTTTGGCGGTCATTTCTACAGTTTTTTGGAAGCCCCTGGCAAACTGTTGTTCTGCTGATAGCAGTGCCAGATTAGAAGAAAAAAAAAAAAAATCAAACACTATGGCTGGTTTTGGAGACCAAACGAAAACCTATTTTATCAATAGTTTCAGGGGATTTGCTGACTAAATGTGATCTTTCAGCGGTAGCGGATTCCTTGAACAAAAGCTAATAGTCTGCTCTTTCAGATCAATTCATCTTCTGATCTTAGAATCCACACAACACTTTAAACACTGTACATGAATCAGTGGCAACGACAAAAAAAAGGAAATGGAATCGACACATATTTCCTTCAGAAGCCTTGGAACAAAGCATGTTCACTGTGCTCAGTGATCTGCTTTTTGCTCTTCTTTGCATAATCCTTGAAGGCTGCCATGTGTAACATGGTTCTCACGCCACACAGGGACCTTTCAGGGGGTTTCCCTCTGTCTCCCCGACACAGGGCACTGCCTCCCTCTTCTCTTCCCTCCATCACTGTATCCCTTCATGCAGCGAGAGTATCTCTGGAGGTCTGCTTTGCTTTAATTCCTTCGGACCCGTGGTCCTGAGGGTTGACTGCGGGGTAAACCCAGCCGCTGTGAAGTGATATACTTCATAGTGAATACTCATATACCTTCCTCCTCTCCACTTTCATCTTCTCCTTTTGTCTGCTCTGTCATTCTCTTCTGTTTCTCCCCTGGCATAATGCATCTATTCCTGTCATCTGCTGCACTTTTTAACTCTCCTCTCCTTCCCTCTCCCAGTGCCCCAGTCCTTCAGCCTTTATCTCTATCTATACCAGCACATCAAAACAAACTATAACTCAAGATGGACCACCGCAGCCTCCCACCAGTTCCCGTAAAAGACACAGCCAACGGAGAAGAGGAGAGGGATGAGGACGGGGAGGGAGTGGGAGGGAACAAATCGCCAGATAACACTGACATAATGAGAGAAAATGAGAGAGATAGCAGGAGAGCAAATACAGTAGGTGGAAGCAATGATAGGTAGAAGAAAAACGGGTGAAGGGGAGAGGCATGGGATGTGCTTGCAGAGTTGTGCAAAAATGGAGATAGAGAGAGAGAGAGAGAGAGAGAGAGAGAGAAATGAAGCGCATCAAATAGATGTGGAGCTAAGGAAAGGAGGAGAGGATGAAACAGGAGGTGAGGGTAAGGAAGAGAAAGAGAAGTGACTGACTCAGGAGGGAATTGATTAGTGGACTGGAGCTGGGGGGAGAAATTCCTGCAAAGCCAAGGAGCCACAAAGAAGAAAGAAAGGACAGAGGAAAAGAGGTGGTTAAAGGAGAAGGAGGGAGCGCTGAATGAAAGAAAAGCATCGAGCGCGGTCAGGGGAAATGCAGAAAGTGAGATGAAATGGCAAACTGAGGACGGGTTGGAGGGAGTGGAGGATGAGAATATTGGCAGACAGTAATTTAAGGCTGGTCATAGGGGGAGGAAGAGAATTACAGTAGAGAGGGGGGGTGGGGGGAGGGGGGTGCTGCAAAAATAAGCATGCACAAACATACACAGGGTAGGCTATGCTTCACTCTCATAATAAAAACAAGAGTGATCCAAGACAGAGCTGACCTCAGACAAAGCACAGCCTCCCCCCACCAGTCAACCAGGAAGTGTATCCAGGCACAGGATACACCAACAGCCAGGACTCTGCAAGACTGGCTCTCAATATCACACCGCATGCATTCGAGAACACAGTTGAAGCTCACAGTCGAGATGAAGATAACTCTGCTACTCTCTACAGCCAACTGATGCCACTCAACAGTGATTTCATCAATTGACGGTTTATTAAAACAGGCATATTAAAAACAAGGTGTTCGATCTTCTGCGGTGCTGGATAGTTTGTCGTGATGCAGATAAAGACATCTGGACACCACAATCTGTACTTTTTTTGGGTACCGACCAAATTACGTCGGTACTTCCAAGGACCGATTCGCGTTAAATCAAATGGTGCCAAATTTCGGTACCTGAGAGTGCGTAAGGGCTAGCTTATCTGTCCTCTCTGCATGTTGACAGAGAGTGGGGCTCCGACACACACACACACACACACACACACACAGTGCATGGCACTATCTTTGTGGGGACCCGTCATTGACATAATGCATTCCCTAGCCCCTTACCCTAACCTTAACCATCACAACTAAATGCCTAACCTTAACCCTTACCCTAACCATAACCTAATTCTAACCCTAATCCTAAAACCAAGGCTTAACCCTCCAACAGCCCGTTAAAGTTGTGGGGTCCAGCATTTTGGCCCCACTAAGCTCTCCGGACCCCACAAGTATAATGTATTCCCGGTTTTTGGACCCCACGAATATAGTTAAACAAGAACACACACACACACACACACACACACACACACACACACACAGAGCTGTGGTGCAGACGCAGCAAATTACGTCAACTTGGCAGTTTGATAAAGCCACAGTGAGTCACTGTGTATTTACACGGTGTAATTACACCATACGCGGAGTTTGCGGGGGGGCAGCCCCCTGGCGGCTGAAGCGGGTAATTGCATTGTTTCATGGCATGACCAGATATTTTATAAATATTTTAAATAACACAAAACAACTAAATGGTGGTAGGTAATACATCTGATTTCATATAGGCTAGGCCTACTGCTTTAGTAAAAAATAATAAATTTTTTCAGGCCTCTGGCTCTCACCTGAGACCTGTCGACACATATGCAGGATGCAAAAAATTTAAATTACTGTTGCACTAGTCTGGACATCTTACCGTGCCAATGTTGTAATAAAGGTTTCCTAAATGCCATGTATATAAATTTGCTGTCAACTTCCTAATTGATTGCGTGTTTTGTGTAGATTTGGACTTTTATACGTTTTTATTCCACATTGTTTAAATGGCGAAGTGAATCTCCTGATCGCTGTGGATTACTTTTTTTTCCGTGTCATTGGATTACGGCAAAATACGGATCTTTTTTCTTAACGTGTCTTAACCTTTTATGGTGGGACTGTGCTTGGTTTCTGCGTTTGGAGAGGCATCTCAACAGACTGGAGGTCCAACACTGATTGTTCACTGTTACATTTTAGTTGAATTTAAGCGTCTGTCTATTGCATTCCAAGACAGCCGTGCTGCGATGGGCGAGTTGTTAAATTGTTACAATGTAATTTAAAATCTTCTTTAAAAATAAACATATGTTTATTTAGCATGTTTGTTTTGTCCATGTGCTCGTGCTGTGTTCCCCAAGTGGTAGGCCAGGTCTCAGCTTCTACAATGAGTTTTTTTTTTTTTTTTTGCCCCCCCTGGCTCGAATGTCAAACTCTGCTTATGAATTACACTTTTAACAAATTCACGCAGACCGTGTTCGCTGCAATATAATATTCATGGCGAGCTGAAAGCGATCCCGGTGTTGTACTTCCTCTGGAAGGCACACGAGTGTTCTCTATGCCCTGTTGACTGACTGACAGGCTGGAGGTTTGTAAGGCAAGGTCACTTTATTTCTACAGCACATTTAAGCAACAAAGCAATTCAAAACGCTTCACATAAAACATTAAAGAGCAGTTAAAAAGAGATAGAGAATAAACACAGGCTAAAATTCTTTGATTTAATATGTTGTAGGGACAGTTTTGGGAGGGGAGCGGGGGGGTGTTTTTATTTTGTGTGTTTTTATTTGAGTGTGAAATCTTCTCAATAAATAAAATGTTCTAGGTAAATAGGATACATAGGTTTGGAATTATATTTACAACTGAAATATTGTTTTTGTTATTACAGAGGGAATGTTGGGTACCGGAAACTGAATTTCAGGTATCGATATCTGTACCGGAACAAATGTGAACGGTACCCAACACTGGCAAAGTCAAACTAGCTAGGCTATCAATCACAATAATCGGGAGACACAGTGCACATATTTCATGACGACAGGTAGTATTTATGGCGTAAATGGCGTAAATTATTTTATAGACGTAGTTATGGCATGTAGGGTTCTTTAGTGCGCTTGAGTAACTGCAGTGTGAAACCAAAACTAACCGGATCATATGTACTGTATACAAAGTAACAAAAAGATGTGAGAAAAGGTGTGAAAAGTCCCTAAGATTACTTACTACTGCAATAAATCTTGATTGGCAAAAATCAATAAAATGTGTTAAAAGATGGGGGGGACTTTGAGCCGGATACAGTGCACCGCGCAGTGATGGCCCTTTCTGCGGCCACTAAGGTTGAGTTTAGCTATCAAAAAGTCAGCGTCATGCGACTTGATGCACCAAAAAAACTAGCCCGGATAGAAAAAAAGTGGTTTGGATTAAAACACTGGTGCCCTCAAGTAGTACTCCTGGGACACAACGAACGTTTCCAGGGTGAAAGTGTTGTGTTTTCCCCGGGATACGAACTCTGCTCCCCGGCTTGAAAGCGCTGTGTTTTAGGACCCACTCATCCACCCCGACCTCCTCCATACATTGACCAGAGTGATCTTATACACTGTGCTGCATACAGCAAAAAAATTGGTGGAATGAATACGAATTACAGTGGCATAGCTAATAGCTAAATGTACGAATGGTTCATGGGAACAGCCTGACCATGACAGGTAAACTAACCCTTGTTAACACTGGGGACACCTCGCTGTTTACACCTGTGTGTATCATGTGTCTCCAGCTGACCACTTGTGTTCAGATTTGGTTTCCTGTTACAGCCTTGTCAGGGACGCATCAGGATGCATTACCATTTACGCTTTAACCCTTGTGTTGTCTTCCCGTCTACTATGCAACTTTTTGTTTTTTCTGGGTCAAAATGTTAACGTTTTAGGCCTTTTTTTTCGACGTTTTTTTTTTTTTTTTTTTTTTCATTTTTGAAGTTTTTCCCAAAGTTTTGGTCACTTTTTCCAATGTTTTTGTCATTTTTTTTCTGCGTTTTTTTTGTTGTTGACATTTTTAGTTTTTTACATGACATTTTTGTCGCTTTTATCATCATCAAATGCTATAAATATAATAAAACACCCAAATTCAATGAAAGTAGTGCACTGATCATGTATTTCACTTGTGAAGAGCGTTGTATGGAACCATCCACGTTATTATTTTTTTGGACAATTTGGTTGAAAAAAAAACAAATTTCTGATATAGAAACTTTTTCAAAATGGTCAAATTCGACACGAGGACAACAGGAGGGTTAAAAGATGCATGCTGTCAAATGTGTCACCTCGGCAAGTCTAATGCAGCAACTAAAATCCAGAAAAACAATTTCACTTATTATATTTTCTAAATTACCCCGCAGGGTCAGCAGATAGACTGTCTGTGTCAAACTATTATACGCACGAACAAAACCTGCAGAGACCAGTGCAGTGTAGAGCAGTATTGTGCAACAACCTGCAAACCTATAACATTATTCGATTTCCAACCTCAGCAAGTTATAATCCGGTGCGGGGATGTGATTTTAATAGCTGTTCCTATCAGATGATAAAGCTACAGCCAACTCTAGGATGGGAGTCTCATGCTAGCGGAGAGGTGAGGAATGTTAAACGAGTCATGAATGAAGCTGAAATAAGGCTGATTAGATCTCCTCAGCTTTGTTCTGCCCTCGAGCCAAGGAAACACCAAAATGACTTGTTATTCTTGCGCCACAGCCAGAAACCGCTTGATGTCTCTTATTTTGGACGAGGAGCTTTCTTTTCCTGACTTTCACATATCACAGCGAGCGGGGTCTCAGATTGGCTTAAAATATGTGCGTCAACCCGTTGTAGACATGCAGGCAAACACACACAAAGCAAGGAAGGAATGCCCCGGGGTTAGAGGTATTTCCTGATATCAGGTTATGATTCGATCACTTTGTGTGTGTGTGTGTGTGTGTGTGTGTGTGTGTGTGTGTGTGTGTATATAAGTGATCTGTAAAGTGGCCCTAAGAGAAGAGAGGAGAGGGACACAAAGAAGAGGAGAAAGAAGAAGAGGAAGAAGGGGAGGCCTATGTAGGGAAAGCGACTGGCAAAACCCCTCGTTTAAAGCGAGCAAGCAGGTTTTACGACCAGCTGAGGAATGTAGACATGAATCGACTTTTATTGTTTTACACAGAGCAGCGGTGGGCTACCAGCAGCAACTATCTCTATCTCACCACATTTAAAGTTTTCTTCTCTCTTTTACCTTCGTCCCTTCTTCCCTCCGAAGCTAGCGCTGTCTCTATTCTCTCTCATCCACCTCTCTGTACTCTTCTGCAACCCTGCCTCCTACAGTACAAAATTTGAATACCGATTTAACAAATACGTTCTGAAGGAAACCTATTTGCTGCCTGGATTATGTCCACTGGAAATGTTTTTTTTCAGTAAAGGAAGTGTGACATTCCTGTAGCTCAGGGCGCTCACAGGAGGTCAGTGCGGGTGATTGGGCGTAGAAAACACAGGACAACAGGACATGGACACCGAAGGTTAGGGTTTACACAGTGTCACGTGTATACTAAAACACTTGGTTAAGGTCAGGGGACAGATCACGGTTTTGGTTGAAAAAATCAACAGTCCAATCTGGTGCGTCAAATCAGTGTTCACGGTCACGGATGCCCTCCTGTCTCTCTTTTGTGTTTACCTGTGTTTACCTGTGTTCCCCAGTCCCCGTGTGTCTTCCATGTCCCCGGTTTGCCTTTCTGTGTGTGTGAGTGTGTGTGTGTGTGTGTGTGTGTGTGTGTGTGTGTGTGTGTGTGTGTGTGTGTGTGTACTCTCTCACTCTCCTGGTTTCTGGGTCCCTGCTCAACGAACCCATTCTCAACAGTCCAATCTGGTGCTTCAAATCGGTGTCGACTTTTAAAATATTTAACCTGTCACAGTCACGGATGACGCTCGGTCAGTGACCCTTAGCGCCATATACCCACGCACAAAGCACCCTTTAGCATCTGTATGAGAGGAGCGACGATGGCAGTTTTGAGCCGCCATTGCAGCCGGGGGAATGACTGTACCAGCACTGTCGCGGCACTTTCATAACAACTGTACGGAAGTCCTGACGGCTCGTTTAAAGGCACAGTTTCTGAATACAGGCTGGGTGCATTTCACCGTGAATTGAGTGTTTTGATACTTTTACAATATTTATACAGCACCTGGACCTGGAAATCTCAAATAGGCACCATAGGCGCCGATACTGAGCACCCACGTGTGCCAGACTGCCAGTAGGCTACATTCATTTAAAATTAAACATTGCAGTTGGTGCTAAGTGGAGCGTCTGTCATAGTGTGATTGGTTATGTCACTGTCAGTCCCCTGCTCCATATCCTATCCACCAATCACAGCGTCTCTTGGATGAAAACGCCTCTTTAGTGATTCTTAATTTCCCACGAAGCTGATCGCGGTTACGTGTCAGTTAAAATTTTTCACCTCCAATCCTCTCTGTATTTGGGAGAGTGGCGCTGTCCTGAGTTGAAAGATAGACTACTTTACGGCTTTATTATCGAGTTAATATGTGTGTTCATGTCAGCCGCTGTCCATTTCCTAAGGTTCTGAAATGCAAACATTTTTTGACTACTTTTTTTTTAAAGGGGCGTGCACCTGTGAGCACCCACGGAGAAAAATATAAATCGGCGCCTATGTGTATGACTGTGTGTTTATTTACTTTAATGTTACCTTCTAAAGTGCTTGAAAGTATCCCCATATGTTTGGATAGTCTATAGTATGATATATCTATGATGATGATATAGTATGATATATAGTACATATCTACGAAGTATGTATATGCATGTGTGTGTGTTTGTGTGTACTGTAGGTAAGTGTGATGGATGACTGTGTCTCAGCAGTAGCATTGAACACTGAGCCGGGAGAGTGTGTTAGGGTTCGACCAAGGCCGTCTGCCAGTGATCTCTCTCTCTCTCCCAGCACGTATAGTAGCATGTCAGCTATGATAAAGAGAGGCTACACACTGCAGAGTTCCCACAGGTATACTTAGCAAAGGCAAACCCGCCTCACAGACACACTCCGTCATTACGCAAGGGAGGAAGGGTGTAAAAAAAAAAGGCATACCTTCAACACATACACACACACACACACACACAGAGGCAAAAGAACTGAATTGACTAAATAGTTACTCATCCATGTAGAATAGTTCTGGCCAGTTTGTCAGTGGGACACCATGGTTGTGTTAGATTTTCAGTGGCAGTAAATGATGGCATCCTCTAAAACAGGCAATCCATCAAACACACACACACACACACACACACACACACACACACACACACACACACACACACACACAATGCACAGCAATATATTACAGGATGCAAGGCTCGATCCAATGTCTCAATTTACCAGTTATTTTCAGTGGCTTATAATCCTTCCAGAGCCACTTACCGACAAAATAGGGGTATGATTTCAACACACGAAAGACCAACCCTGAAACGAAAATCCATTTCAAGTCAATTTATTTCCATTTCAGGAACAGCAATGCAATCTGTGTGGTGTGTGGTTGAACTGGTAGGGTCTCAAACCAGCCCCCTCCCTACTAGCAGACATGATAGTAAATAGCAATTAGGAAACCTAGTGGGTGTCAACAAAAATAATCAGGGGAGTAAACAACCTAAATATGTATGGAAATAAGTATACCATTCATAATTAAGGTAGGCCATCTGGGGACTGCCCATTTCTCCGACGCTACATTGTTCTGACCTCTCAATAACCCGAAAAATTCCCTTTGGTCCTACAGCCCACTAGTCCGACGTCCCTTTGGTGGCGAAATTACGAATCCCACTATGGCCACGCCAAGACCCGCCCTACAAAGCAGCTCGATTGGTTGGGGTTAGGCATTTGACCTCGAGTGGTTAAGGTCAGGATAGTCGATTGGTCAGGGGATAGGACCTATACAAATGGGATTACGTTACCTTGTGTAAGCATGGACACCTGGCCAATAAATGCTATTGAAGGGCGGGTCTTGGCGTGGCCATAGTGGGAACCTCTACATGTTTTAAGATATCCAACTATAAAATGTCTAGCTCCACCCAAAAACAATATGGAATTTTATCAGTGGTGGAAAGTAGCTAAATACATTTACTCGAGTACCGTACCAGCATTTAGTATGTGACAGTTTCTGATACTTGCTGCTATAGACACATTTCAGTCACTACCTACCCAGCTTTCTTTTCAGAAACAATATCCCTGTTACTCTGACTAATCTGCACAACACAGTGTCAAAGATTTTCATTTGAATTACTCTCCACCAAAGAAATAGTCCCACCACGCAAATCTTTTTTCACTTTAATGTTATAGGGGTGGCGGCAGAAATCTCAGAGACAGACATCATAAATACCACGAGAGGTAAAGGAGAAAATGGGTTTTCTTTGTAATTTAGCTGAACCAGCCCTTCAACCAAATAGAGGCAAAGTTACTGGACTTCCTCTTATATAAGAGTATAATAATTACAGTGTATCAGGGAAAAGCAGGTCGAGCTCTGCCTAAGCACACATACATAACAACCCAGCTCCTTCTCCTCACATCTTACTTCATCATCAAAAAATGGGACTGAGTTGGCGTATTGCTAATCTTTGGCTTTCCTTAATTCTAAGCCAGAAATGTGGCTGACGGTAAAACAGCCTGTATTTCCCTGAAAGACTAATTCTTTAAAATCACTGTGTAGCCATCCATTCAACACAAATCCTCCTTTTCAGTTAACACAAAAGCTCTTCCATTCCATTTCCACATATCTTTATCTGTCTCTCATGAACTATAATTTATGCCAAAACAGATGCTGCTACGTCTGTTGCTGTTGTCATGCTATGTAAACGTGTGTGTGTGTGTGCGTGTGTGTGTGTGTGCCTGCCTGTGGGAGGTGGAAGTAGCGCAGCAAATAAAAGGCATAATCACCAATACAGGAAGAAGAAGAAAATCCCTGACACACACACACACACACACACACACACCACGCATTCTCATAAACAGGTTCGTATAATATTGCATGAAAACTTATGAACACCAATTTGTCTGATACGAAATACACCTAATATGAGATATTAAGGTGACCGCCAGCCAATCGTGTGACGACCGGTCACATGACAGTTAAGTTAGTGGTCTCTAAATTTAGCCGAGATAAGGTTACTGGCAGCCGGGTACAGAGCGCCGTGAGCTGTCGTTTGTTTCAGTTGTTGCTAGTTGAGTTTAGCCAAAAAGTGAGCGTCATGCTGCGGCGCCAGTTACGTTTAGGCACCAAAATGGCTAGTTGAGATTAAAAAAAAGATCTGGGACACAAACGTTTCTTGGGTAAAAATCTAGTATTCACCCCAGGACACGAATTCCGCTCCCCGATTTTAAATTTTAAAGCCCTGTGTTTTATGACCCACCCATCCACCCCGACTGCCTCCCTACGCGGTCCAGAGCGTTCCTATACAGCGGCAGTCAATGTGGTGCACACAGCAATAAATACTTGAAATACATACCAATTACAGTGCTTTACTTGTTCATAAGAACAGCCTGTCACTAACACAGGAACAAAAAAGACACAAACAAACACACACAGCAATCCCACCGAACATGTACTCAATCATTCCTGCATTCGCGTGACAATAATGCATATTTCATGAAACAAGTGCCCCCCTCCCATCACACACGCACGCACGCACACACACACACACACACACACACACACACCATCCACCCACACACATGCTCTAATATTCTTCAACCTCATTGACAGTGGTGTTGCTGACTCAGGACTCAAAGGCCTTAGTTAGGTTAAAGGCCTTTAGTGTTGCTGAATGGGCTCCTGTAGGACACACAAGCACGGACACACATACACACATGTACAAACCAACTACTCTCGCATCACCTGAGGCAACAGATGGATGCACACTTCATATACCTGCCATCATTTTACACTTTTAAAACTCTAGTCTATGTTTTTGCACGTGTAAGACAAGCATGAGGCTTTGATCCAATGCTCTATGAAGGCTAGCTGATGCTTCTCCCTGTGTGTGTGTGTGTGTGTGTGTGTGTGTGTGTGTGTTTGTGTGTTCTTCATGCTAGTGTTGGTGCATGCATGTGTTCGCCTGATGGGCAAAGGACTTTCATGTTGTTCAGCTGTCTGCATAGCAGAGTAACAGCCGAGGTAAATATAGCGAGAGAGGAGGAATATCACGCGTGCAGGATAAAAAAACGTCCTCCAAAACGAAGAGCAATCATCTGTGCTTTATCTTCAGAGCAAAATTAGCACACAATGTTCAAACACGTGTCAGACACACACACAGTCCAATTTAGAGACTGTAAGATTCACTTTAAAAAGTCAATAAAAATTCAGCAATTCAACTGTTTTGGCTGCAGAGAGTGATTAAATCCTTGTACTCTAGAGTACTGTATAACTCTGTCGGGTTAGGTCACGCCTCACTACTCTCACACAATAACACACACACACACACACACGCACGCGCCGCTTACCTTTCCCTTCCTCTCTGCTTTTGTCTCTGCCTCTCATCTTCACAGGTCACTCTGACTTTCTTCTCTTTATTCATTTTACTGAGTTTATTTCGGGGACATATTCACACCCACACTCCATTCATTTGTTTCCAACTCAACCACAATTCAATAAACTGGAGCAAAACCTGTGCTAGAACAAGTACGAAATGCCAAAAAAGTCCAAAATGACTCATCCGAACATAATAGAGTGAATTATTTTTATTTTTTTATTTTTCACAAGTAAATTACCACATGCAATATATTACAGATATAACAATAATTTAAAGCATATTTCTGATTCATTCTTTTTTCATTAACTTCAGTAAAGTAAATAAAGTGAAGAGGTGTTATTCTTTCATTTCTTCAATGAATTACTAATGTATGTGAAAAATCATTTCAACTTTAAAGATACAAGTTCATCGTTTATGTAACGCTCCCCGTTGTTCGTGTTTTACAGTTTAGTGTGTTCTGGTTGACGGTGTTTGCATATTTTGAGACATGTAGACATGAAGTGTTTTGGAGGTTAAGTTAACTGTTTGGCAAAGATACATGTTGCAGACTGTGTGAAAAGCTTTGAAAAAGTGGCTTCAGTATTGACCGTAAAAAAAATTATTAGCCTATATGAAAACTTCTAAATACTCCATTTCTTAACCCTCGTGTTGTCTTCCGGTTGACCGTGCAACTTTTTGTTTTTCTGGGTCAACGTTTTTAATTAAAAACTTTTTCAATGTTTTGGTCGTCTTTTTTATAACACTTTTGTCACTTTCCCCCGATGATTTGGTCAGTTTTATCCATGCTTTTTTGTCACTTAACACACACACACACACACACACACACACACACACACACACATGGTTGAAAGAAACCAAAATTTCTGATGTAGGAACTTTTTGAAAATGGGTCAAATTTGACCCAAGGACAACAGCAGGGTAATTTAATGATTTTCCTATACTGCAGGCAAAATGGACTATAGCTCTCATATGGAAGAAAATGGAGGCACCTACAATTGGTGCTTGGATTTAGAATGGTGTTTGTACGTCAGAGGTGTATACATAACCCTAGAAAATCGAATAATCTGCACACTTTTCTATATTTTAATTTCCGACAGTGTACTTCTTGATGTGCTACTTTATTGCTTACTTCATCTCTTGCTATAGTGATTTGTTTTTTTTTGTCTGTTGTTTCCTTGCTGTAAGATTAATTTGGCTCACTTCAGTTCATTTTAGCTTCTCTGTGCCAGACCTTGTTTCCCACATCTCTCCCAAGACGGGGTTTCCCCTCTTTTCCTAAATGCTTTTCACTCTCTGAAATTGCATTCTCCCTGTTTCTTTCCCCTCGCTGCTCCTCCTCGCTCCATTCCTGCTCCCTGTGCAGTGGCGTGCTGCGCCCCACAAAACCCCGATAACAGATACACAGTGCGCTTCACACACGGCGCCGAGTGCAGGGCCACTGTGCACGCAATCCCGTGAATTTCACACACATGTGCACACACACAGGGAGTGCGAAGAGATAGCTGGTGTGAGGTGGGTGGACAAGTGAGAGGAGCTGAGGTAGACAGACAGGGAGAGCAAGGGGAAAGAGAATGAAGCTAAATGAGGGTAAGGGTAAAGAAATGGGGGGAGAAGCAAAAGAATGAGAGAAGGAAAAAAAAGTGTGATCAGAGAAAAGGCTGAAAAAGATATCTGCCCTTCTTATACCCAACCACACCCACCCTGGGGCTTTTTCAGAGGCAGAGACAGCTAATAAAGACGCAGGGCCGCTGAACACCTCAGCCCTCCGAGGCAAAACAATGGCTGCATCCTCTGCATAGAAACACAGCCAGTCAGAAACAAAAGACAAAAAAACCCAGTAAGAAGGGTAAGAGAAAAAAAAAACTAACATTGGAAGAAGCTTCGAGTATATAAAAAAGACTCACATCACCATAGCAACTCTGGCTGAGGGGGGAAGGTTGCATACCAGAAAGATGGAAAAGAAAAAGCTACTGAGAAGGAGGAGAGGGCAGGGAAAGAGAGGAAAATAAAAGTGCCCGGAAAGGAGGGATTGATAGTGGATCAAAAATTAAAAAATTGGTCAATGTAGGAAAAAGTAAGGCAAGTCAGAAAAGGTCAAAAAGAATGAAGCTGAATGAAAACAGTGTGCAGCTTATATCAGGAGTCTTTAGCCATATAGTCTAGCTGCTCTTTGAGGTGTTGTCATTGTAAAGAAAACCAAACTGTTAGGTCTAAAATGTGTTTTTAATGTTCAACACTCATAGTCAAGTAGCAATGTACTTGGCTAGAGGGTGGTGTCAGAGTAAAGGTCTTTGGCAACCTATATCAGAAGGGCTTCTCATGCCGTTTTACTAGTTATAGGTTCTATAAGTCATTTAGTGACTCCAGAGGGAGCTGCGCGAAATGTCATATATTTCAGTTTATGAAACGGTTAGCTAATTAGCAGGTTAACAAGTTTGACTGAGATTGTTGGAAATGTCATTGATTTTGTAGGTGATTTTAGTATTGGGACAATTTCGTTTTTGTCCA
Source organism: Sander lucioperca (assembly GCF_008315115.2). Lineage (NCBI taxonomy): Eukaryota > Metazoa > Chordata > Actinopteri > Perciformes > Percidae > Sander > Sander lucioperca. The sequence goes on along the minus strand of NC_050194.1, from coordinate 9,364,651 downwards.
TCTGGTTTTTGAGACATTTCACCTACAAAAAAAACAAAAAATGTCAACCTCATTGTGGCACTACAAGAAAACAAAGGGGATCTCTAATGTCAGTAGGATTCATCTTCCAGGGCCCATGGATATATGTCTTAAATGTTTCCCTAGAGTCAAAGGCAACACCACATTTTGGGCGCTTTCACACCTACAGTATGCATCACAACAAACCAAACAAGAACGTTCACTCCGCTTATTGGTCAGATGTGGATGGGAGCAAGAAAGTCAATACAGGAAGAAGGTCCTGTATTCTGGACATCTCCAATGGTCAAACCAGCTCATTTCGCGAGCTGCTACAGTTTGCTGCTCTGCCGCATCGCAGGACAGGAGCCGTTTAACTCAAACTTGCAGAGTACACCTGGTAGTTGGATCAGACCACAAACGAACTGTACCGAAGCGGACCAGAGTTTGTTTGTAACTGGACCAAGACTACTTCCTCAAGGTAGTCTTGGTCCGGTTGTTTTGATCCACACCTGTGTGTGATGGCTGTGTTCACACCTGCCCAAACGAACCGCACCAAGTGGCTGAACGATCCAGGGTTGGATTCAACTGAACTAAACCAGCCTCCATCTCTCCTCATCTTCCCTTCACCCTTTCCTAGCTTCCAAAACATCTTCACCTTGCAATCTCTCTTACTTCTGCCCTTTCTCTTTCTTTCCATGATTTCATCTTCCCTTCATTCTGTTTCTTCCCTGGTGGTCATCTCTTTCCCTCTTTTCTTCCCTTTCCCCCCTCTCCATTTCCTTGGGGGTAAAGATGTACTGAATAATTCAGAACGGAACAAGGCCTGATTTATAAGAGTGCTTGTAGTTCCCAGACGACTGAGTCTCCCTCATCTGTCTGGCGGCTCATTATGGCTAAAGAACGCCTTGGCGGCCTAATCTCTAATGACACGCTGCTGATCCCCAACTGGTACAACATCGGCACAGTGTGTTCCAAACGTACTCGCGTGAGTGGTTTTGGCGGCGAATGACAGGCCATGATCTGTCTCTTCCTACGTTATTGCAGTCAAACAGCCAGGCACAGTCTGTCACAGAAAGAAATATATCACTACTGTCATGTGAAAAATATATAATCTAACTCCAGGTTTGTTGATTTAAGCGTTGGTTGAGATATTTCATGGTATTTTGGATGTCAAGAAACCTCCAGGCTGAGAACCACATCAACAAGGGTAGAGAAAGCATTGCCCATTATGCCTCCCCCATCGACATTTCTGTAGATCGGAATAAGCAATGTTCCAATCACAAGCCCACTTCTTTTGAACAACCATATTGACTTGTATGCCATGTGAGAGATTTTTGTCCCAGGGAACCCTTATATGGGAACATTGGTGTTTCAGAATTATAAGTGTCTGCTCTGTACGTGGCGAGATAATAGTGGTGGGAGGGAAAGTTATGATTACAAAAGCCATTCTTATACACTCATTAAATGGGATAATTTGGAGTAAATTGAAGTATAGAGAAATTGAACAATTACATATTATACTGGTGCTTCCCCTCAAGGACCCCTGACAGCCACCAACAAAAACACTGCCAGCCTTGATAAAGTAGGGAGAATTATATGCATCTAAATGTAAAAGCATAGCTGCATGATTTATTATATTCAGCTATTATTACACATGGGCAGGTAATCTGACAACACATGATAATAAGGTTTGATAATATTTTATTAAATCTGAAGCCGTGAAACACTGCACTGCATTTGAACAATAGCCAAATGTTCACAACTGGAAAATTATATTAGTAGGTTGAATATGAAAGGCTGAGTAATAAATAAAAATAAATGTATAATTCAAATAAATAATTTGGTGGCCACCCTGCAGTAGCTCTGAGGACCCCTAGGGGTCATGGACCCCCTGTTGAAGATCTCTGGCTTAAAGGAATAGTTCTACATTTTGGGAAATGCGTCAATTCACTTTTTTACCGAGGGTTAGATGCAGTGTTGTATAAAGTACTAGAAAGCAATACTTGAGTAAAAGTACAAGTATCGTACTAGAAAAAGACTTTGGTAGAAGTGAAAGTTACCTTTTAGAATATTACTAGTAAAAGTCTTAAAGTATCTGATATATACTGTACTTAAGTATCAAAAGTAATTTTCTGATATTTAATGTACTTAAGTATTTGAAGTAAAAGTAAAAAGTTTTTTGTTTTTTTTTAAAAAGCAAGCGGTTAGAACTTTTATTGTGAACTTTATTGTGGCTTTCTTATAGTAAAGCATAAAGCATATTCAGGGTTCCCATGTCTTCTTATCATCCGGTAGGAATAATCTTTCATTCCAATGTACAGAAACATTTCTTGCAAATATGGCCACGGGTGTATGACGTTATCTTCACCACTACCCTGTTCACCAAGTTCACCACTATCGTCGGGGTGGTCGTCTACGATAACGGGAGGTCCTCCAGTAGGTGCTCGTGCTTCCATGGCGGTTTCAGTTGTGCATCCTCCTCCTCCTTTAGCAACAAACAAGCGCTGAAATAGAGCGTGCGGCGTGCGGAGCGTGCGTAATGCAATCTAGGAGCAGTGATTCGCCAAACCTCCCTTATTGCAGTCGCACACATTTCTTCTAATTTTATTTTTTTAGTAACGAGTAACGAAGATGCTTAGTGGAAATATAACGGAGTAAAAGTATACATTTTATCTAGGAAATGTAGTGGAGTAAAAGTGAAAGTTGACATAAATTTAAATAGCGAAGTAAAGTACAGATACGTGAAATTTCTACTTAAGTACAGTAACGAAGTATTTGTACTCCGTTACATTACAACACTGGTTAGATGAGAATATCTAAGATCTAGTTAAACACTAACTGTGACCATATCAACATACAATATCGTTGAGGAAAACAGACAAGACTAAAGTGTAGTTGTAAAGTTGGCGGTTTGCGGGTCAGGTTTGGGTGGTTGATTAACGTTTTTTTTTTGCGATTTGAGCTATGGTTTGACTCTCATAACAGGTCACATGGGTGCGGGTATTAAAAATCCCTGACCCACGCATCACTAATAAGCACAGTCTGGAGGTCATGGAGTTACAGTAAAGCTGTATTCTTAATTCTTTAAACTGTGTTTTTATCAGATAATAAAATAATAAAATCTTTGGTAAAATAAGTTTGATTAAAATTACAAAAAAATTGGTTTTGGCGAGACTACATTGACTGAAATGTTCAATGTTCATTGGCTAATGCTATGCTTAAATAGTTACGGTTTTCTTTGACTTACATAAGACTGAAATGCCCAGACTTTTCATCAACTAAAACATGACAAAGAAAATAGGACGAGTTGACGGTTGACTAAATATGATTTCTTTTAAAACTTTTGCCATGTGCCACAGGACTATGACTGAGATTATGTAAAAAAACTGAAATAATTAACATTACTACCACCTGCCTACAACTTCTTGGACGGACTCAGTAATAGTGGAATCTTGGGTGGTTGTGTCATGGTGGCGACAAGACTTAAGGAAGTAACTGTGCCCGCCCATGAAATAGTCCCGCACATAACCCCCCAAAAAAACTAGACTTGTCTTTATACACTTTGGTTACTGTACAGGTTGAGCAAAGAAGATGTATTGAGCTAGAGCCAGCAGGCAATTACATCAGATAATATTAGATTAGATCAGTTTCTGCTTAGCATAAAAGTGCAAAGTTAGAAATCCCACCAACTAGCACCTCAATACTTTATTAAGACGATTTGATACAAGATGCATTGGCCTAACAAATGCTGCTATTTTACCATCCTGGAACCAAAATGGACCCAGCCATGAGAACCAAAACCTATGGATGAGATGTTTGGATTAAAGGCCTCACTAAAAGCCGAGAGCAACTTCCCAAATAGAGACATGACCAATGAGTTGCACCACTGAACCAAACCACAAATCAGAAATGACCTCCAGGCCAACACTGATATTACATTTATATGAACGGTTCTCTGCTTCCTGTTCAGCTACACTCTTTTTCACCCCTTGCACAGCTCAGGTTTTTTCTCTCTGGCTCACTTAAATTGTTTTTCTCAAGTGTCAAAATTTGCCAAAAAACATTATTTTTTCACCAACAGGACTGAAAAAAAAAAAATTAGGCTGAGCAGATGATGTTTCCTGCATGGCTGACTTTGTCAATCTCCTTCAGAAATTTCAATCAAAGCAATTTGACTCGAGCCATGGTAGTTGAAACAACAGATAAGCAAAGAGGGAGGAGGAGGGTAAAGTAATGAGAGTGTGATCGATGAAAATACCCTGAGAGGCTGGTAGAAATAAAAGCCATATATCTGAGGGACAGGTGTGCACTCCAGAAGGAAACAGCAGCAGTTTGATTTAAAAGGTTTTTTTGTTAAGCTAGATGGAGGGAATTCATCTTTGGGGTAGATCAGCATGAAAGAGATCTTAAGTTAATTCTTTCATAAACCTTCCAAAATACATAGAACATTTTAGAGACGGTTTACAGAAGTTTTACTGAAAGTGTTTTAAATATTTATAAACCTATATTGTAAAAAGTGAGATTTCCATGTCTTTTTTAGTATCATAAAGAAGGTAGAGGTGCTATATAAATACTGTGAAAGCATCAACATTCTCAATTCACAAAGAAATGCACACAGCCCATATTCAGAAACTGCACCTTTAAACGAGCCGTCAGGAGTTCCATACGGTTGTGATGTCACAACTATACTATATATAGGTAGGAAGTGCCGGCACAGTCATTCCCCGGCTGCAATGACTGTGCAGAGACTCCCAAGAGCACAGATGCGGAAGACCCAGAAACGCTGACCAATCAGAGCAGATTGGGCTTTTTTGGGAGGGGGGCTTAAAGAGACAGGTGCTAAAACGGAGCATTTCAGACAGATGGTAAATAGAGGTGTATTCAGACAGACAGTACTAGAAAAATACTGTGTTTTTCGAACATTAAAGCATGTAAACATGTTCTAGTAGAAACCCATAATTCAAGTATGAACCTAAAAAGGAGCATAAAATGTGTGCATGGTATAAGATGGGCTAAGAACAAAAATAGACTGTCCAAAATTAACATGGCCTGTAAAATTATTGGTAAAGAGCAAAAACAACTGGGACACATATATATAAAATGCAGGTGAAACAAAAAGCCTAACAAATTGTGTCTGAATCCTGTTTACCCCGTTTTTGAAAGAATTAAAAAAATCCTAACAGAAGGACACTATGGTGCCACTGCAGCAAGCATTAACATTTACAAAATATCTTTCATTCCAAATGCAATAACTTAACTGAATTCGTAAACATAATTTTCACTGGAACCATGTCTGCTATTGTTGTCTGTACTGTGCATGTCGTGCTATTCATTTTATGTATTGTGATTTATTATGATGTGTTTTAATCAACCTGTGAAGCCGAAGGACAATTTCAACATTTGTAGACAATAAAGAAGATTATTTTATTATAGAACAATGTCAGTCAATGCATCTATGTAACAGATGTGGCCTCATACACTGTAGCGCAACACCACATCTTGCCCGCTCCCCAGCCTTCTCCTGTATTAGCATCAGGAATGCATACTCAGCATGTTCACTCACTGCATGCATGTTCATTTATCTGACCTCATGTTCATGTAGTAGTTGTGTGTCACAGATTTAGCTTTAGGGTAATTTGTGAGTGACATGTATGTGCAAATTTATTCTGTAGCCACACAGGCACAAAGACACTCTGTCCAATCAAATGTGGAACATTGCTATAAAAAAGTGGACAAGCATCCTGGATTAAGTAGCAAAAGGCAGACTTATTTAACAAATCCAAGCAGAAAAGCTGTGACTGAATGAGCTTATCAAGAACAAATGTTTGACAGCAAGGAAATGGGAAATACAGAAAACACGCTCTTAATTTTTAGCAACCTACCACAGGTGTGAGACAGCAGGAAATGTGTTTTAATCCATTTAACAAAGAAATATAGACAGTTGGGTTGGGCAATATAACAATATAAACAATGAGATGATAGAAATTTGTTTACTGAGATTGTGCCATCCTATTTCAACCCTGTCTCCTACAAATTATGTTTATGTAATACTTGCAATAACTGCCAGAGCTTTGTTCAGTGGAGAAAAAAAAAATGTCTCCAGGAAATACAGTGCCAAGTTCCGCAAATACCGCATCAACCTTGTAGGGAGGCCGTCGTACAAAGACCAGAGTGTCTCCTGAGTCCCACATTTTTTCAATATTAAATCAAGACCACAATCTTTGCCTGTGCTTTGAGTGCCTAAACATAACCATAACAAACTTTAATTGCCCTTTAGTTGCTAGGAGCGGATACTGTACTTTAAGAGTGGATACTCTCGGAAAACAAATGAAATATGTCCATCAAGGATTTGCAGATACTGAAAGTTCAGTAAGAACATTTTGTGACGTGGCAGATATGTCCATTAAAAACCTTTCCGTATTATATCAGGGATTGACATATTTTGCAGTTGCAAATTAGGACTATATATATAAAGAGCTTTTCTAGGAGACAATGTTGACCATTCAACGACAGTGGTGAATGCTGGATTGGACCCGGCACACATCTCGACGTCAACACACAAGCATACTGCGCAGGGATCAACACTCGGGCAACCCGTCCTTCACTGCAGCCAAAGACTGACCATGATGGAGTATAGCGGCACATTCTATCGGTACAAACCAAAAACTACACAACTGGAAATGTTCCAGAAGCAATGTGACTTGAAATTTCTCCGTTAGCATGTAGCTAAATGTAGCAGTGGAATGACTGTTGCGGAGTATAGCAGCAAAATCGGCAAAACGGCTTCTAAACCAAAAACTACACAATCGAACAGGTTCCAAATGGAATGTGATCCGAAATTGGGTGACAAATTATTAACAACATTGTCAAACCAAGAGAGGATGTAAAATATAAAACACTGCAGCAACATCAGTTGAACAGTTTTGAAGCCCAAGTGTTGAAGCCTGCGCAGTATGCTCGTGTGGATGCCGACACATGTATCGGGTCCCATCTAGCATTTACCACTATCAGTCAACTAACCCTTGTGTTGTCTTCCCGTCGACCATGCACCTTTGTGTTTTTCTAGGTCAAAATTTCCACATTTTGTTTTCTTGACGTTTTTGTCGATTTTATTCAAATTTTGTGTCACTTTTTTTCCTATTTTTTTGTCACTTTTTGGCATTTTTTTTAATTATGTTTTTGTCAATTTTTTAACAAGTGTTTTGGTCACTTTTTTTAACAAGTTTTTGTCACCTTTGGTGATGTTTTTAAAGTGCCCATATTGTGAAAAAAACACTTTTTCTGGGATTTGGGGTGTTCTTTTGTGTCTCTGGTGCTTCCACACACATACAAACTTTGAAAAAAATCCATCCATGCTGTTTAGAGTGAGATACAGTTTCTGAATGTGTCCTGCCTTCAGTCTCTGGGTGAGCTGTTCAAAATCGGCACAGCTTGTGACGTCAAAAGCCGAAACGAGCTGGCTAACCGCAACCATTAGCTCGTAGCGTTAGCATGCTAACGCTAATGCTAACGCTAGCATGCTACCTCATTCTCAATAGCAAAGCACTGCTACAACACACACAAGTTCACCATAATCTACAAAAGAACTACTTACATGTGCGCCCTCATTTAGAAGTCTCCCAGCTAACCCTGCCTTGTAACTGACCAAAGTTGTAAAAACAGCCTTTCTTTTACTGTCTATGGAGCTAGCTAGCTGACATGATCTACATCTGAGCTACTGCGCATGTGTGAGTGCAATCAAAGATAGTACAGAAGAAGAAGAAGAAAAGAGGTCTCACTCTGTAGCTAAAACAGAGACCAGGTGAAAAGAGGATCTGCAGCAGTGAGAGAGAGCTGTGCAGTACAACAAAAATATGGTGTTTTTTGAAAATTAAACCATGTAAACCTATTCTGGTACAACCTTAAAATACAATTATGAACCTGAAAATGAGCATAATATGGCCGCTTTAATGTTTTTTTTGGTCACTTTTTCCGATTTCTGTCGATTTTTTTTCCTGTGTATTTGTAGCTTTTTCCAACATTTGTCACTTTTTTCAACGTTCTTTTGTCATAGTTCTGATATAAAAAGTTTTTGTAAACAGGTCAAATTTGACCCGAGGACAACAGGAGGGTTAACATGCACTTATGTAACCAGGTTGTTCAGAGAAACTAGATTACGTGGGTAACCAGAGAAATATTTTTAAGCGAACTGTAGTAACCTGGTTACTGTGTCTCCGTGTATACATGAAGTAGTTCAGAAATCACATAATCAGATTTTGCCACATCCTTTTGATCTTATATTGGAAGCATTGCTTACTTCTTTCAACCATGCTAGTAATAAACGATGCTGTGTCGTTCAGGTTCCCCTAATCCCCTGCCCATATTACAGTGATCAGGTTCCTTGTTTACATGACATTTGAGCAAAAAACACACTTTGTAATACTTTAGCTGTGGTTACATTAGCTCATTACAGGCAATAATGTAAATCAATACTGTAAATCAAGACAGCTTTACGGCAATATTTGATTTGAAGGATTTTTGCAAGTAGTAAGATGACTTGTGACTATATGTCTTAATTTGTTAGGCATTTCATTCTGTCAATAAACAGATATCTATAAATACATTCTCAATTTAGTTTCTAGTACATTTACTACCACAATAATACGTAAATCAATAAAACAACACAAAATGATATGTACTTAAATAGAATATTTTATCAATATTGCCTGTCCCTAATTCCTGACACAATCGTTAATAATAATAATCAGTGACTTCCTCCAAAGTGTGCCATCAGCTTACTCCACCCAAGGCCCGCACAACTACACATTATAAAGATCGAAAACACTTGTTTAAGGTAACGAGAGGGACAAGCAAACTCCATTTAGATACAGTACATGGTGTCCTATCAAGAGAGAGGAGCACGAGAGCAGCTGTTGTTCGACACACACAAGCACATAATAAGGATAAAGGCAAACAACCAGAGCACAGGCACACGCTTTCATTTATTTATGAATTTAATTTGTGTTTTTCTTTGGGAGGCACTTGGTGGCCTGCCTCAACACAGAGGGGAGTTAGGACCCAGAGGAGGACGGCCAGGGACCACTTTAAATTAGAAGCAGACTCCTACTTCTTCTCTCTCTCTCTCTCTCTCTCTCTCTCTCTCTCTCTCTCTCTCTCTCTCTCTCTCGTTGTCAAAAGACAAAGAGACGAGGAGGAAGCGAAGGGAGAGGGAAGAAGAGAGAGACAGACAGGGGAGTCTGGAACTGGTTTTGCAGCCACATCTTGTAGGAAATCCTGAGCAGAGCATGTTAACGAGGGACACCGAAACCACGAGCGCAGAGGCTCCCCCTCCCTGCACTGTGTGTGTGTGTGTGTGTGTGTGTGTGTGTGTGTGTGTGTGTGTGTGTGTCACAAAGTAAAATACACACTCTCAGATAGACTACATGTGCCCACTGTGACAAACACAAAATGAAAAAGAAATGCAGGCATATGTTACTTACACATATGGCAAAGACTGGCAATTACGCAATGCATAAATACAGGTGAACACACTCACATGGGATTACATACTGCACAAACTAACATACAGTATGAGCTTGTTTCAAGTCACTGACACACACACACACACACACACACACACACACACACACACACACACACACACACACACACACACACACACACACACACACACAGACACACACAGACACAAACCTCTCCAGGGACCCGACAGGGTTTCCCTCTCAGTTTACATCTGCAAACTGTGTGCAGTTACCCAGGGATGATTGCAGAACTCACACACACAAACACTCATGCGCACCATGCAACAGAACAGCGAGACCTCCCCGGGAACTTATACTGTACATCGCTATGCTGTGTTAGATTATTATAGTTTTGAATATTCAATTAGTTTTCATTCATTTTAGTTTTTAGTTAGTTAGTTTGGTTACACTTTACTTGAAGGTATCTACATAAGAGTGACATGACACTGTCATGAACGTGTCATAAACATAAGTCATAAACGTTTATGACATAACGCTTCTGTCATTAAGTGTCATTCGGTTTTTGTCATGACAAGTTAGTGTTAGGGTTAGAGTCAGTGTTAGGGTTCACGTGTTCATGACAGTGTCATGTCACTCTTATGTAGATACCTTCAAGTAAAGTGTTCCCGTTAGTTTTAGTTTTCAGAGTGTGTTTGCTAGTTTTAGCTTAGTTTCATTTTTTCTTTAGAAAAGTTTAGTTTCAGTTTTTATATATGTATTCATACTTTGTTTTTGTTAGGGCCAGGTATAATATCTCAGAAGTATGTAGCTACATATACATACAAAATACCGGTTGGAGAATAGCCATGATGCTTAATGTTTGATCTTCGCGCTACTTTAGTGTCCGATGCGAAGCAATTGCGGCACAGCGCCATCTCATGTCAAGTCTGTTCATTTTCTGTAAAGAACTTCAACTGAAATGATTTTTTTGGATTCATTTTTCAACCTGGTAATATGGTTTTAGTTTCAGTTCTAGTTATTCTGGAAGGTTTTAGATTTTATGTAGCTTCAGTTTACAACAAAAAATGTCACTGCTTATTTTCGTTTCCGTTTACTATAATAACCCTGACACACACACACACACACACACACACACACACACACACACACACACACACACACACGAGGGAACAGGGAGGATGATCAGATAGTGGTGAGAGAAAATGAATCAAGACAAAAAGCAGATCTCGCTCTCTTTCTCATCCTGCATGTGGGGGGATGGCCTACACTCTCGGGTGGAGCAAACGCATATTCCTCCCAGAAATGATATTGTCACATTTATGAAAGTGTGGGAGTGTCTGAATGCAATATGTGTGATGGAGGAAGAGGGTCGAACTGTTTGCATTTAGGTCTCTTTGTATCCGTGTGGGATGCAGGTATTGTAGGTTTCTTGCATATTCTCTGCTGCTGTTGTTGCCATGCGAGTGTTTGGGGAAAGCTGGTGGGCTTTTAGAGATATAGAGATATATATATTTTTTATTACTTTGTCCAACTTTTTTCATTACTTCTTGACTCACAATTCAGGTACTAATCTAGCATGACTTCGTCTGAAGCAATATTGCTAAGCAGTAGTCACACAGGGCAGTCTCTGAAATGTAATTGCATTTTACAATTATAATACTTAGGTTTTTTTTTTATCGATTGCTAAACGACAGTGGGCACAACTGAAGCCACATGTGCAAAACTCTAACTACAGTCTGCACTGCCAACAGTCACCTGAGCTAAACAGTTCACGTCACCTGCAAAACTCATTCCAAGCAACACAACTCTTCACACACGTCTCAAAATAGGCTCAGTGCAGCCAAACACTCAGAACAATCCTCACTGAGATAACACACACTGTCACTCAGAACACACTGAGAGTAACATCAATAGCATCAAACACCAATACAGAAATTACAAACCTTTCATCTTTACAGTTTGAGTGACTTCACACTACTCATTAGTTTCTTTAACCCTTGTGTTGTCTTCCATTCGACCATGCATCATCCTCCCAGGTGAAAATCAACACTTTTTCTGGCGTCTCTGTCTCTTTTATTTTGACATTTTTGGTGCTTTTTTCAATGTTTTTTTTTATTTTATTTTTTTTTTACATATAACGCTTCTTTTCACTACCCTGTATGAACACCATCACCAACTTACAGTTTTACACTTATTTTTGGAATTCATGGTCAATAAACCTCCTTTTAGGAAATTATACCTAATTCTTTAGTTAAAAAAGCAGGAATTATGAATTATTTAGACTAATATTAAAGGAAGGATAATCAAAGAAGGGTATATGTCAACGTTCAGTCGGGTTCAGTTTAGAAACATTTCATTTTCTTTTTTTTTATGTTAAAACATTGAAAAAAAACACCCCAAATTGTGAATGAAAGTAGAGATCCGATCTTTTGTTGTATTTGTGAAGCACGTTGTAAGGAATCATCCATACCTGTTTTAAAATTGGTATATTATAAACCAAATTTACGTAAGGTAAACGGAAAGGAATAAAAATCAGCAATTTGCTTCAATATAGTATTTTGTCTCTCGTAATATATGGAATTACTGGAAAAAAAAAACTTAAGGTACATAACAGTAACAAAGAATAGTGTGACTAATCCTGCCTCTCTCCAGCATCATGCGGCAAGTTTTCTTCATCACATTGGGTGTCTGCATCATCTCTAAATACGAATGAATGTAGTGTTTCCATTGTTTTCACCTCCATTACTTTCTGAAAAACAGTAATAACGCAGTTTTACTATCGTAAAGATATAGTGTTTTTCACATTTTTTTGTTTTTTATAGCTGTGTATATAACCTCAGACATCTTACCTGGACATGTTGGTATCTTTGCTCTTTTACCTGTTTCTCTCAAACGGTACAGTGTATCATTGTTTCATTCTTATTTGGTGTTTGTATACCAAAAAAAGGCTTTCTGAGCTTTCTCTGTATAAATACCGTATATGTTCACTAACTAGTCTAAGAGCATTTTCACACCTACCTCATTTGGTCTGGACTTTCGGACTTTTCAGTTTGATCTGAACCAAAATTACAGGTGTGAAACCTCCCCCGGACCACGGTCCAGATCAAAAGACCAAATTTTGGTCCGATAAAATGAGGTGGTCTCGGTCCGGACCAAACTGAACCATGGTCCGGTTGGTTTATAGCGTGAAAGCATTTTTTGGATGGTTCAGACTTTCGGACCAAATACAAGAAGCTCTGGCAGGCTCTCCTTGTGTTACAAGACTTCTTCAACGCTTCTCAACATCACAACAAAACAAAAAGAGCCGCGGCAGTAGGGGAGAGCAGCAGTCAGTTGAAAAAACTCTGACACAGAGAGAGGATACGAGAGGACGGGGAAGCCCGTCTACAAACCAATCAATTATCAATTATCAAGTACCTGGAGACGCAGCTCACATATGTGATAACGGCAGGACGTAGTTTTGTCACGTATAGATCTTTAGTGCGCTTGCATAACTGTAGTGTGAAACCAAAATTTACCGGATCAAATGTATACAATGTAACAAAAACCTGAACCTTTCAGGTGTGAAAACGCCCTAAAAACAAGACACGTGCTTAGGCTTTCAGCTAAAATTGCAATCAGCAGTGTTTGAAATGCACCGGGCTGAAATCCATTCTGCTTTGAATGTGTGGTTAACAGTTTTGACAGCAGTGTGTTAGCATTTGAACAAAGTGCTGTGAATCCACAGTGTTGTGCAGGTTGTGGTTAAAGCCATGGGATAAGTGTGTAGAGTTTTGAAAACTGTGTTCAAGCAATGAAAAACTAACTACAGTTTGGTTCACATAAAGTGCAGCTGTGCAGACTGTAGTTAGAGTTTTGCACAAGTTACTCCAGTTGTGCCCACTGTCGTCTAGCAATCGAGAAAAACTGTAACGTGTTGAGATCATTATTTTGGTTGAAAGTGCTTTACTTGTGACAGATAGGCTAACTGTTTCTAGGATAAAAAATGTCCCAAACCTATATGAAGTAGGCCTTTTTCACAGCAGACATCTTTTTACACAGGTGTCACTATTTTCACATGAAGAAAATAGGTCAAATGAATATGTTTGATGCGAGAGAGGTCGCTGGTAGTAATTGCTGGTGTTATTATTAGCATCTTTACGCTCAATGTTTGGTTTTACTGCCCCCAGATTATACAGTTGGTGGAGTTTCACAGAACTCATCTACCACATCTCCAGCCACAGCGGGCAGCTGTTTTTTCAGGAAAAAAAAGCTCCGTGATTAACCCACTTTACAGTACCTGCCCACCACCAAACGGCAGACAGACAAAATTAGCAACTAGCTATGGGGTGGTTGAAAAAAATCGATACAGCATAGTATCACGATATATTCTGTGGCAATACTGTATCTATTACACAGACGCCAAGTATCGATGTATTATTATATGTGTTGGTCAGTTTGTCTGCTTGACAATCCCATTTTGCAGCAAAATAAATATTCAAGTGAGATGAACAAACAGAGAAATGTATCTTTTTAGATAAAACAGATGTTGACAAAGTTTCCTTTTGGGGACATAATTTGAAGTTGGAAAAAAGGTACAAAATTGCAATATATCGCAGAATATTGCAATATGTTTAAAATTGCAATAATATCGTATCATGACATAAGTTTCGTGATTCCAACCCCTACTAGCTAGTGAACGCACTGGAGCATTTAGCAGCTAAAGATCCAGATATTTAAATAAATTATTACAAATTAGAGAGATAAAAGGAGACTTGGGGCCCTGTTTTAACGATCTAAGCGCACGGCGTGAAGCGCCTGGCACAGGTGCGTTTTAGGGCGCGTCCAAATCCACTTTTGCTAGTTTGATGGCGGAAATCACTGAACTATGACTGTCACTTTCAGACACTCTGTCAGTCTAACAGATTACATCTGACCTTGTAACCGCCTTCCAAGACTGCTAAGGCTGATCCCATTCCCCCCTCAGCTGATCCCAGCGCAGGTGTGGTAAGTCTAAGGATGCTGAGGCTGGGCACTTTAACAAAATGCTGTGATCTGATTCTAGAGCAGCCACTGTCACACAGTCACCCCTGGGACATTAAGCTCTAATGGCTGCGGAACGGTAAATGTCACAGTGATTTGGGCCAAGCGCTAAGGGGAGAGAGCCCAATAGTGTGTGTGTGTGTGTGTGTGTGTGTGTGTGTGTGTGTGTGTGTGTGTGTGTGTGTGTGTGTGTGTGTGTGTGTGTGTGTGTGTGTGTGTGTCTATAGTCATGTCAGTGCCCACAGCCTGAGCAAAACAGATCACAGTGAAAGGGCACTGAAGTGAAGCGGAGTAATTACAGTATGACAAAAGTAAGTACACAGACAACACACACACACACACACACACACACACTGACTTTCCCACACATTAGCTGCACACAAGCCAACAGCACACCCATATATGTCATATATGAATTACATTCACACACTTAACCCACATTACTGTGTACAGTAAAGCTTAGCATGCAAGGCCTGTGGGTCACCCTTGTAGTCATACGTAAAAGCATTATTGACTCATTAAGCGCCCACTCCCACCCGTTACTTATAGTTGTATAAGCTTTCCTTTCTCACACAACTCCTACAGGCATACCACTCAAAATTCTTAGTAATAATACGTGGGTCTGTGATTTAAGACAGAGGTAGATAAAAGCATTTCTAGGCGGTGACCATCAATTTCCAGGCTAAAATGATAGCTGTCGCTGGCAGATTTTACCAGCTGGAACTAAGCTAGTTAATTAAGCTAACGTTAGCTCCATGAGTTGGTTGAAAACTGTCTCCGGCTGACTTTTTAATGTTTCCAGCTAACTCATTTTAAAATGGGAATCCAGTGAAAGGCTCTCAATTATACAATTGATGGCTACATACATTATATCATGCTTAAAGTCTGAGGCTAAAGTTGCATGTCCTAGGCAAAGAAGCAACATTCTCATGAGTTGTAGAAGACAATGAAAAAAAGAAACAGCATTGTTTTCATGTTGCAGCGTTAAGCTAGTTATAATCTTAGTATGTATTGTATTATAAGGAAAGATGCAAGATCAGACTTGTATTTTATTCCAACATGACGCTTTTTGGCTGCCTAGGTCACGTACTCTGACTTAGAGAAGCATGATAGAGTTAGAGATAGATTCATGCTTTATTGTTCATATTTTATCAAATAATATGTTTCATTTATAACATTACAAGATAAAATGCCTTCAGGATAAGGACTAACCACTGTGCTTAACCAATATGACGCTATCTTGGATAACAGTTCGAGCAATGCTTGTTACTTGTTCCGAACAAGTACCAAGCATTGCTGGAGTGTAAACTTCCCAAAACGAATGAGCTGTTAATTCTAAATTCTGTTATCATCCAGAACCAGCTGGGGAAATACTGTGGATGTGTTTTCAATTCAATTCAATTCAATTCAATTTTATTTATAGTATCAAATCATAACAAGAGTTATCGCAAGACACTTTGCAGATAGAGTAGGTCTAGACCACACTCTATAATTTATAAAGACCCAACAATTCCAGTAATTAATAAAACAATTTTGTGTTGTTGTTTTTTGTGACCCCACAAGTAATGTAGTATGAAATGCTCATTGGTCTTGAAAGTAACGCTGGATTAAGTTGCTACTGTAAGCTAGTTAGCCGGACATGCTACCATTTACAGCTTAAGTTAGAGCTATTGACTGTATATAGCGACGGATGACGCATCTCCGCTACCTCCCACTGTACAAAAATGAAGCCAAAATATTGTGGATATGGGCGCTAGCATTTGCGCTACTGATGTTGTTTGGAGCTAGAGTCTGTGCAGTAGTCATCGAGGTAAGAGTTGTGGCAATCACAGCTGTCAATCATGATGTTACACTCCCTTTTAATAGCATCAAATAATTCGACCAATATATATATATATATATATATATATATATATATATAACGAAACATTAAAAAAAATTAACACTCGGACATATACATCAGCAAGATAAGAACGATTTCATTTAGTCTGGTCCATGTCCCATCCGCTAACATGGCGGGGGCGGGGTTTATGACCTGTATTTCAGCCAGCCACCGGTGGGCAATCCAGATGATTTGGCGTAGTTTTGGGAAGCTGTCATGTCGTCAATCTTTATATACACTCTATGGTTAAGGCAGATAAACACTTTGTTTAATCCCTCATACTTTGCATTATGTGGAGAAAGCTTTACAGACCTGCAGTGCCTACTCACAGTTGCTAAGCTATGATTGGACAATCGCTGTTCAGGAGAGAGGTTTAACGAGCGGTCAGTTGCAATGACCGAGCACTCAGTCATGCACACACACAACACGTGCTCATCGATACATGGCCATGCTTAAAAAAACAGTGCCTCCTTCCTTCTGTGGGCTGTTTCTTAATTACACACTCCATGGGGGGATTAGACACAACAGACGTCCATATAATGACTGAAAACACACACACACACACACACACACACACACACACACACACACACATACACATACACACACACACACGTCCCCTCTGGTGGTCAGCCCACTGTGCAGACATGGCTGGTAAAGTTCATTAGCTTTCACTCAGCCTCTACTGGAACAACGCAGGATTACTGTACATGTTATGGCTTCAGGCACACTGTGGAACTAGAACGTTACATTAATTGAGTGAATGACTTTCATGCAATCTGCTGTGCGTATTATTATGCCGCGTTATATATTGCATAGTGAGAGATTTATTAAAGCTCTGGCTGTAGGTGGAAGCAAGTAACGGACCTATGGTAGCTATAGCTGAACAAGGCTTAGGACAGGTCACACATGCACACAGATGTAGACACACACACACACACACACACACACACACACACACAGGGTCTCTTGCACAGGCGGGCTGAGAGGCCAATGGACATATCATGACTTATATAAGCTTCCCGCCCCCAGATGTATTTATATCCCTCGTCTGTTATCTATAATAAGACATCTCTTTTTTTTCTTCTTTTTTTCTCGCTCCTTCACTAGACTCCCCGGCCCTGCTGCGGGAAAATCCTGATTAGTGTTCTGATGACTTGACAGAGAGCGATCGAAATAGAGATAAAGAGGCAGAGAGAGATTTCGACAGTCGACTGATTGGACACTCTACATGTTTGTCCCTTGAGAAGTGTGTGTGAGTGTGTGTCGGTACCGAGATAAGGCCAGAGATCTGGTGTGTGTCAACACCACCTGAGTCCCTAGTTAGTAACAGGGTCTAACAAAAAGAATACTTCTGACTGTCAGACATGGCATCCCCTGCTGTGCTGTTCACAAACATATCAATTTGAGGGTGTAAAAACAGCTGGAAAAGAGATGGAGTTATCACAGGAAGTATGAGCAGAGGGTGGAGCAATAATGTGTAGCAAAGAAAAAGACGGACAAGATATGAAAGAGTAAGTGATTCCCCTTGTTATAGTAGCTTAAATAGGAGAACGAGGGGCAGTGTTTGAGGAAACCTCAGAGTGAATATGTCTGGAAATATAGAAAGTATGAAGAGACAGAAGTATGTGTTGGGATAGAGATAGGCAGAAGAAGAGATTGTAGAGGTGTATGAGAAAGGAGAGAAACTGAGGCATTGGATATGACGTGGGACAGATGCAGCCGTGGTGAGACAGTTAAAGATAACTCGATTCAGGTGCCCATTGAGATTTTGCAGTGTAAGAGTAAGTCTATAGCTTGCCCACCCCCCATCCTCCTCTTTCTTCTATACCCCCACCCTCTTGTGTTGACACTCTGTGGAGCCAACCTCAAGTCTTCTAGAATACCCTAATGAGAAAAAGCTGGTAGGAAAATCCTGGACTGAGCCCTACATAAACTTACAGCCATCTCACGGAACAGCCCAAGGAGGGGTGGTGGGGGGGGGGGGCTGAAGAAGGAGAAGAAAAAAAACACATTGAAAGAGAAAACAAATTAAGAAAGGTCATTTCCTCTTTCCCTTCGATATGCTATATATGTGTATAAACTGTGGGGTGTCCATATGTCCATCTTCAGGGTTACATATCAAATGGAAACACTTGTGTTGTTTCCAGGACTAAACTTCAAATATGGGTACTCCTTTCTAACGTGTTAGGGCCCCATTAGGACCACCGATCTGGCGATTCGCAGTGGGAGTGTCACTTAAATGGCACATTTGTGTGAAATTCTGTTCTTCAACCCCCGCAATGTAGCACAGGTAGAATTTGTATTTTACAATTATTGTCCTCTGAGCGCACTTTAAGGCAGCTTCATTCGACGGAGAAAAAGGGAAAGGAAAGAGACAGAGCAACTCTGCTTTGTTTACCAGTTACATGATTGGCCGCCACAGCGTGACATTGGATTGCGTTTCTCCAAAACTTGAATCCGTCTCAACTTTGCGCTGCAGGCCGCTGCGTTTTTTCCATCCAGTCCGCCAACCACACTACCAACCAATCGAACAATCAGACACCAAACCCGTCGTCCCACAAATCTACCAAACAATCAAGAAACCACCTAATTGATGACCCAACAATGAAACACCTTACCATCCAATTAGTCAAACAACTAAATAAACTAGCCAACAACCCTACCAGCCAATCAAATACCCAACCAGTTAACCTACCAATCTATTAATCAGTCAAACACCCAACCATTCAACAGTTACCTACTAATCAACCAACGGTTACACTTTACTTGAAGGTATCTACATAAGAGTGACATGACACTGTCATGAACGTGTCAAACATTATAAACAAGTCATAAACGTTTATGACATAACGCTTCTGTCATTAAGTGTCATTCGGTTTTTGTCATGACAAGTTTTGGTTAGGGTTAGGGTTAGGGTTCATGTGTCATGACAGTGTCACGTCACTCTTATGTAGATACCTTAAATAAAGTGTTACCCAACCAACTAATCATCCAACCACCCTGTCAACCAGTGGAATAATCACCCAATTATCTGCCCACCCAATCTACTAACCAGTCAACCAAGAACATAACCACCCAACCAGTCCACCACCCAACCCGTCAACTAACCATCTAACCAAACAGCCAACAATAAAACCTGCCAACCAGTCAAACGAACTAATCATCTAACCACACTGTCGTTCCGGATAATTATCTGCAGATGACAGTGACATAATTGTTTTGTTTGTTCTTACATCTTAATCATGACAAGCCGTTTTCTAGCAGTAGCAGTAATTAACTGCTGGGTTTTTATGCACACTAATTGTTCTCCATGTACAAATAATTGATTGAAAACCAGTGACATGTTTGCTGTCTGGAGACAAACACAAACACGTGACTGTGCATCTCGAACCACATACAATATGAGAGGGAGATACCGTGGCTGGGGGCGAAAACAAATTATATGAGCGGGCGAGACACACACTGGGAAGTGATTTTTACTGGGCGGTAGACGACTTCTGCAGCCCATCTGCAAAAGTCTACCCTCCATCCCTCCCTCTCGGTTTCACTACCTCCTGTTTTCGACCCTTCCGCTATCCTTCTTTTTCCTCCATTGGCGAGCTAGCCTGTGGTTTTTACAGGATTCACATTAATTTGTTAACTAGGCCACCAGAGTCACGGGGGTGGAAGAGCACAACACAGTCCGACAGGAAAAATGAAACAACGCCACAAGAAACAATCAATGAAAATTTGAGCACAAAGCAGTTTTAGAAACACCAAAAATACATGTATACATTCATGCCCAGTCACACATATACTGTATGCTGACATATGGACACACACACATACTGAGAGACAGTGAGAGTGCTTCCTGCTGCTGTCTGGCAGACTACAGTGGAGTTTGCGGTTTTCCCCTGAATCACTGTGGTCGGAGTTTCACCGGGTGTGTATCAGGTTAGCCAGTCCCCCCCTGCCAACACACACACACACACACACACACACACACACACACACACGGACAGCTGCCAGGCCCAGCCTACAAACCCAGTCAGTGCATTTGCGTGCACTTAAGTAACCGGGTTACTCTGAGAAACCAGGTTACGCAGGTAATCAGAGAACGTGTGATGGCTTTACCAGTGAACAGCCATACACCGCAGCTTCAGTCGGCAGAGCTCCATTGTGAATAAAAACATGCAGTACTCAGATCCAATGTATTCTTCGTGTTTAGATTAGGCTGCTAAGACTTTCCACTGGATTTAAAAGGCAGACAGGCAGACACCTCAGAGACACACTTGAGTACTTACAATTGATTATATTATTTTTAATCACTCGTAAATGAGTGTCTGGAGCACCACAATGTTTTTTTCTGTGTATGGTAGTTCTTCATCTGACTTTCCATGTTGTTTTAAAGATACTACTCATATAAAATCCAAAATATGGCCAGGATTCAAACAATAGCCAACAAGAATAAATTTGGGACGGGTGGAATTACCTGTTACCTACAATGTCTCAAATGGTAAAACTCATTATAATGGTCATTCCCACAGCTCTATACATCATCAGCAGAGTCACGTCTTAAGCCCGATTTGCACAGTACTAGTATCACCAGGGGACCTCATTTGTTTTAGAAAATACCCGCTCGTCCCCCACTCTACTTTGCTTATGTGGCGCATTCGCAAAGGATAAGCAAAGTCTGTATTTTACTCAAATTTACTGAGATTATCCCCAGATATGATGTCAAGGCTTTATGAAAACCTTCATTTATAATTGCCAACACAACCAATACAACCCCGAATCACAGAGATGCTGATTAGCACAGGACTAATTTTATCACATAACCTCTGTGTTTGGCGAAATATGGTAGATCATTTGCGGTGAAATTTTTACTTGACAAATTACAGACATGGCGGATTCACACAGGATTAAGATCAGACGACCTCCGCAATTATTACAAATGACTAGAGGTCCCCAGGTAATACTAGTCCCATGTGAATTGGGCTTTACTTTCTCTTTTTTAACACAAATACTAGGTTTATTCACTAATTCATTCCAGTCTTCCCACTTTACCATTTTCCCGAGCAATATTAAGCTATGAAGTGTCAATGAAACTCAACACTTCCAGCTTTCTTTTACATTAAAAAACCTGCCAATAAAAATAAGAAGTGTTGTGTTTCATTCACTGAACAGGTAAGACACAACACAACAGGTAAACAAGTTTGCATTAACTGGGAAGCAGGAGCAATTACAAAATAGAGGCCTGTATCTAATATAAGGCCCGGGTCTCCAATGAGTTAGCCAGCCGATGCTGTGTTAGGTATAAAGCCACCATTAAAGCACCTTTTTTTTCCATTTTCCTGGCTGAGCAATACATTTTCTCCCAAAGTTGCAACATTTTTAGACAAACCTTCCGTTCTAAAATAAATATACAGTGTGCATATATGTATGTATTCATTACTTTTATGTGTCACATAATGTGTACAGGGGCAGTGAGGAAGCCAGAATTGGTTGTGGGAATTCTCACATGAGTACAGTATATGTGTTGGTCTTGCTTTTAATTTGAGTAGCCAAAAAAAGCAAGGATTTTTGACTTTTGTACTTCAGCCAGTGCCCTGATTTTATCCATTCCCTCTCTTGTGGACATCCGACTTCTAGTTGTTTTCTTCAGCGTTGAGGCTAAAAATCGATACATCCACAGTGAAAACTGAATGGAGCATTGACCTATAGAAACACTACAGTGTTCTGAACAGACATCGATATCCCATGGGGTTGTATTTTGCACCAGTAAACCTATATTTAAACCTGTGATTGATTTCTATTACGTATGTGAGATTTCCATGAGGAGGAATTCATTTGTAGCAACCACAGCTGTAGCAGCAATTTGCCAAGCAAGATGTTAAATGCACATGTGTTAGTTGTGCTAAATGATACCCTGCTATTGCTTTGGCAAAATGTAATAATGTGTCACTTTGTGTGCACAAAAGGGAAGGGATTTTCGTAGGGAAACACCTACCAAACATCAGGTGCGTAGAGCAGAAAATGTAAGCGCTTTAATGAGCCGACTATAGGTCGGAACTAAAGCGTAGCAATCAGCGATAGAAAGTAGAAAAACGAGTAGCAGGCTCAGCACAAAGAAGGGTTTTCTTTGTGCTCAGTCTGTTTGCAGTTTAACAGCTTAAACAAAGCTCCTCATTAAGAACAGACCTCATACTGAGTCGTCTACTCACACCTTAACACAGTCTGGGCTCTGCCTCAGCCTCACTCCCTTCCACCGTATCTCTCTCGCTCTCCTGCCATCCCTTTTTGATTGTCACTCGTGTTATTCATCAATAATTGGCACTTTCAATGTGGCGCTGGTGCATCACTTAATTTCACACACATACTGTACAGTGTGACAGGAGCGCTTCATTGCCAATAAACTGATCAATCAGTCAGTGACCCAGTGTTTGGATTGATTTCAGCACATTATGATAAAAGAACCTTCACTTTCTTCGAACAACCTTGGCTGTGAGCGTGTGTTGAGTGTGTATACAACAGATGCAATTGCTGCAATTGTGCTTGTAAATACTGCAACTGATATTTGGATTGGCATATGATGAACGCTCACTCATTTCCTTCTGCCGAAACCGAGAGCAAAGGCTCAGTGATAAATCTAGCTAATTAGCTGTAAATTCAGAATGTAACAAAGATTTTCCAGCACAATAACAAAAGCCCTACACCCACACACATGCACATGAATGCCAGCTACAGTCAGTGCTCAAAGTTTTGACTGTAGCTGTGTTTTCGTTAGAGTTCTTTGGTTGGCAGTTATGCACGTTTTAATTCTACCACTTAGTTTCCATCTTAAAAGCGAATATGAAAAATTAGAGCTAAGTGAGGTAGAAATGTCTCTCTCTTCTGTCCAGAAGTTTAACTTATTTAACAGTGAGCTCACAGAAAGGTGTCAATGGACACATATTTGTACAATTTCCCCTCTATACTTATCAACTGAGACTGTCCTCCCCAGAAAAAAGCTGCCATAAGTCGTTTGTTCAAGAAGCAATTACAACTCATATTTACGTTTATAGTGGTGGCTATCTAGTGGCCTTGCGTAATTATTATTCCATGAGTTTTTGTTTTCAATCGCTAGCTTCAAGTCTTCTTCTATACAACATGATGTAAATTTTGTAAATTATGCTCCCATTTATTTTAAAATAGACAATAAAGAAGGGGTTGCTTTAGGGCGTGGCTACACCAACCTGCCAATCAGGACAGAGGCTTAGCAATGCTAACCATAGCACTGTGCACATTAATATAGCCGTGAACTTGTTTTTGGGTGTTGTCAGTGTTTTAATCTTGAACTTTGACCCTCTCATTCTGTGTTTTCATTTCATCAAAGTTAATTGGAACATTTTGGTCGCCTAGAAATGTCTTGTTCAGCGTTTGGTAGCACATTGCCAACCAGGGCTAGCTAGCTGGAGCTAGCGTTAGCTGCTAAATTAAGTGAAACTTTGGAGATTTTCAGTGTTCTGTGTGCCATACATGCAGATGAATGGTGCCAGTACCCAGAGGTCTGCGTTTACCCACCAGCAAAACTTGGCCTGATGACTCGCTTCATCCGATTGAAAATTGGCAACTTTCCCTCTTTAGTATTTAGTTAAGTGCAGCGATAGACGACACTGGCTTAGCCGCGTCATTCCCCCCAGCTCCACCTTCTCATCCAAAAACATGTCAGATTTCAAAAAATCTAGATGGCGACGCCCAAATTGCCAAACTCTAGACTTCAAAAGCACACAAACCAATGGGTGACGTCACTGCTGCTACGTCCACTATTTTTAGTGTATATGGATTTACCTCTTAGAGGACATGATCAAGGGACATGAAGCTCGGGAGCGCAGCTGATGAAAACCATGATTTATATTAAAACATCAAATGTCAGAATTATAATAGCTGAAACTTTTAGAGATTTATGCCAGTCCCTTTCAGACAAACTTTCAGCTGTAACATTTCCCAGCTGACTTGCTTGTGGTCTGCAATCTCTAACCAATTCTACTGATTGGTCATCAGCTAGTCCACGAGGCCTTTGATTGGGCTACAGTAAGTCTGACTGTCTAATTGGTCAACAAAAAACCCTGAATATTTTCTGATTGATCAACAACTCATGAACCCTGGCAGTGAATGGACAACAACTGGTCATTGGTGGGGTTATGTGAATTACATTAGATTAGATTCAACTTTATTGTCATTGCACATGTCACAAGTACAGAGCAATGAAATGTGTTAGTGACTAACCAGAAGTGCTTAAGCAGTGATTAAATACATGTTAATAACATATGCTACAGTATATACAGAGTGCAAGGTGTGAATTATGTGTGTGTGTGCGTGCGTGCGTGCGTGCGTGCGTGCGTGCGTGCGTGCGTGCGTGCGTGCGTGCGTGCGTGCGTTCGTGCGTGTGTGTGTGTGTCTATATAAGTGTCCATTACTACAGGTATGTACAGGCTATGGACAGGCTATATGGTAATACAGAATAAATAACTATACAGTATGTACTGTAGTGCAAGTTGTGTTGGAGGGCTTTTTCAATATGTACAGCAGAATGGTCAACAGCTAGTCAGCAAGGCTTCTGATTTGTCAACAATCACATTGCCAGCTGACCCATCCATTTGACAAGTTGCATTTTACACAAAAACTTGCTTTTAAATATCTCAGCAAGACCCTTGTGAAATAATTGTGTGTGTGCAGCTTTACAAATATACGCACAAGTACACCCACCCCACACACCCACGCACAGATACGCATCCCTTGCGGCAAGCACTTTACATGCAAAATACATGCAAGTCATGTCACATCACATGCTCAGCGAGACACATGAATCAGAAAAAGTATCTGCACACTCTAATGCACACACACATACATACACACACACACGCACACACACATGCTAAAAAGGCCTTGCATGATTAAGTAAATTAATACTTCATCAAACATTCTTTCAGTGGATAAGTAGAGTTCATGTCTGCCTCCCAGTGAGTTAAAAAGAACATAAAGATTTAGTTCATATAGAGAATATGAAAAATGCACGCACACACACACACACACACACACACACAGTCTAGTAAAATGTAGACACATGATCACACACACCTACTGTATGATAGAAGTTCAGATAGAATTCACAATGAGGATAAACTCAAACTGCAAGAAGTTGAAAATGTCTGAAATGCTCCAAGGAACCAGGCGAGGGGGGGGGGGGGGGAGAAAATATGAAAGTAAAGTTGATGGCGGGTACAGGCCTACTTTTTCAACTCTTAAAAAATGCTCTCTGAAATCCCACTCGGCTCTCTAACTGAGCCCTAGTTTTTTTCATTTTATTTTCCCCATGTTCTTTTTCTTCTTCTTTTTCTACTGGTTTTGGTGTCTGTCATAGACCCTCCTTACTCTCCAGCCAACGTGAGGCTTTTAACTCCAGTGGAGGAAAAAAGCTAAGGGTCCGGTAGAAAAAAGAAGCAGGAGAGGAGGAGGAGGAGGAGGAGGAGGAGAACAAGGCAGAGGAGAAAGAGAACGGAGAGGGAAGGAGCTTGATGAATAAGGAAGTGTTTGTTCCGGCTTCCATTATTTGACAGATGCATCAGGGAAACGAGCACCAAATGTGAAAGCCTGCTTCGCTGAAATACAGAGCAACAGAGCGAAACAGAAGGAAGAAACAAATCAGTAGCATATTTCGCCCAAAATCCCTCCATTCCCTTGAGCGCTTCGTGGTTGTCGGTCTTCCAATGATGTGGCTATTTCAACATGATGACAAACGCCTAGCCTGGCCAGGTGTCCTCCCTCACCCTCACTGTTTTGGGCCGTGTAATCCTCTGCTTAAATCAGTGTGAGAAAAGGATAGAGAGCGCTGGACGCGTTCCCAAACTCCCCTCCTCCTCAGTCTTGGCACAACATCCAGCTCCCCGCCAGAGAGGAGACACCTACGGGAGTCCTGTGGAAGTGTGTGTATGTGTTTGTGTGCTTACACAACCTCACATGCACACAAAAGCTCAAACTCTTTATCATACACAGATTCTGCCGGAATCATTAGCAAGACAAGCAGAGAGAATTTCACACAGGCAATGTGCTGGGCAAAACATCACTCAGAGTATACACCCCAGGGGTCTTCAATTAGACCCTAAATACCTCAGCGAGTATCCAGGGGTCCTAATTACTTCAGACTGCTAAAAAAAAATGTCCGCAGGCCGCCTGAGGCCAAGGGCTTACTGTGGATATGCCTGTATAGAATAGATTCTGGCCCCGAGATCAGTCGGGTTTTCCTGTGTTGTTGGTCTACAACAGCATCAGACGGAGGAAGCAGTCTCTGCGCATCATAGCTGGCTGCTGCTGGTGTGCGCCGTGGACGTATTTATAGTAGGAGAGACTACTGCAGGAGTAATTCTCGAAGCAGAGAGAAAGACAGAGGCAGAGAAGAGTCACATATCTAGAGAGGAAGAGTTAAAAATATAGCGAGATACATCTGCTCTCTGCATACAAAGCTTCAGTGTACACGCAGATTTAAACACTTGAGCGCACACAGATATACACACACACGGGGCAAAGACAACGATTGATTTCAGTAACATTACAATGCATTACAGAAGCGTTGACCTTTTCTGAAATCGGTACAGATAGACATTAAAGGGCAAACGAGAAACAAAGAGTGTCTAAATATGATACTCACAGCCCTGGGGGCACATGTACCCAAACATACATCAATACAGGCAAATCCTCAACAATATTTCAAAGCAAGAATTGTAAAACTTGAACAGATCTGTGTGAAACCACAGGCTTGATTTGACTTGAAATAATCAGCAGCCATCAGAACAAAACACGTAATGTCAGGTAAGACTTGAACGTGGCCAAAACAAGAATTATCCCATTTGAGAACTTCTAATCCAAACTACGGCGCACCCACAATTGAGTTTGCAACGTATATGATATGTGCTAAAGATCTATGATCCAGCTATTTTCATGTACGTCGGGGTGGATGGATGGGTCAAACAGCACGACTTTGACCCAAGAGACCGTTCGTGCCTATGTTATATGATGTCTGTACTTAACTAATGCCACGTACGTAAGTTACATGACGTCCGTACTTAGCTAATGCCATTTACGTAAGTTACGTAACTTACATAACTTACCTACTTAACTAACGCTACGTACGTAAGTTACATGACTTCTGTACTTAACTAACGCCACATACGTAAATTACATAACTTTCGTACTTAACTAACACCACATACGTAAGTTACGTAACACACATACTTATTTATTTTTCTAGTAAAAAATATTGATACATACCATCATATATTAAAAAATTCCCACTTTATATTCATTCTTTCTATTACATAAGTTGTTTGCTCACACGGCACCTATTAAAAAAAAGTTTGTTTTTCATATTAATGTCTGGAAGAGCTCAGTAATATAATTGTTAAATCATATTTCAGTTGCTTTTTGTGAGTTGATATAAATGTAGTGATTGTTCATGATATCATCTCATATCGATCACAGGCCCTGAATTAGCCTAATCAAAACCGTATCATGACAGACTTTGTGATATCTGAAAATATATTGTTGTTCAAAGAATCAATATAATATTGTTTTATGATAAAACTTGTGAATAAGACCCCAACTTTTCATTTACGCTAATAAAAGTGAACACCTGGGGTGTGATGTAATCCATATAACTGTGTTCGTGGCAATTACAGTCAAAGTTTCGGATAACACATAATAACTTTTTTTTGTTACACCCAGTTTCAAACCATCCCATTGCATGGAACCCTTTACATACATCTAAGAACTGACAGGAAGTTGGGCAATATACTGTACATAGAAAGTAATGAGAAATTATAACAATTAAATAATCCTCCTAACTAACTCATTTCATTTACAGATACAGCCGTGGGTCAAATACTTAACAAATAGTTATGTCCCAGTGGGCGTTCATGAAATGAAAATGTTTGAGAACCCCTGACTTGGATAATAGTACCAAGGATCGCCTTT
Organism: Sander lucioperca; assembly: GCF_008315115.2. Taxonomy (NCBI): domain Eukaryota; kingdom Metazoa; phylum Chordata; class Actinopteri; order Perciformes; family Percidae; genus Sander; species Sander lucioperca. The sequence goes on along the minus strand of NC_050194.1, from coordinate 9,336,277 downwards.
GCTCCCTGAGGAGCCACAGGGGACTCATGGGGCCCTGCTGCTAAAAAAGTATATTTGTAAGACCTTTAAAGATTTGACATTTACCAACATGGAAATCAGCTGTGATCGCTGGGAGAAAGCAAAGGCAAAGAAAGATGAAAAGACAACAGATGAAAATGAAGCAGGGCAGTTAAAAGAGCGTCAAAGGCAAGCAGCATCGCCGGACAATGTTCCTGGGGGAAGCGGAGAACAGTCTTAGCATCTCAATCAAAACAGTGACAAATGAGGAAAGAGGGGGGAGTAATGATGCGAAGCAACAGACAAGGCAGAAAGGATGGATAGATGGATAAGACTGTCCTCCCCACGAAAAAACGCCCACGTAAGTCGTTTGTTCAAGCAGCATTTATGACTTACAAATGAGTCTATAGTGGGGGCGCCCTCCAGTTGCCGTAGTAGTTATGACGTGAGCAAAGCAGGAAGTAAGGTGAGAAAGACAGAGCGGCAAATTTCCGCGTAAGGAGGTAGGTTCACCCAGGAGACCAGGGTTTGTGTCCCGAATAAAAGTAAACAGTGAGTCTTTTTAACTTTACGGAACAAACAGAGCTACGTCATGTTCAGCATCACGTGCACAACAGGAAATTAAGTAGCATCTGATTTGAACCCAAACCACAGTCTTTTTCTAAACTTAACTAAGTAGTGTTGGTGCCTAAACCTAACCAGACTGTGACCGTGTCACAACGTTAACGACATGTTCAAAACAGTGACGGTTACGTTCTCTGGTTTAGAAATAAGGTTGTATTTCCTGCCACCGCTAGGGGCGCTAATTTCTGTAATGCATGTAGGTCATATTCAGGCCCCACATACAGCGCTCAGCCCCTCCACTGAGTTTGTCCAGTTGCCACTGTGCACAGTCAGTGGCCACATATCCCGAAGTAAACCCCGGAAGCTTAGAAAATTTTGGCAGATGCGCCACTAAGCAACTCCCATATGAATGAACGGGGCTCCGCCATCAACGTTGCATCCTGGTCAACATTCATGATCATATTACAGAAGTCGTATTAGTAGTTTTAGTTGTATTAGTATTAGTAGAAATAAACAAATTGTATTGTTGTATGGTTTGGAGGACCTGTTGGGATGGATGGATGGTAGGAGGAGGAGGCGTGGGAGGGAGGCAGACAGGGGAAGAAGGAGCAAAAGGTAATCTGAATGACATTAAGACACACACACACGCACGTACACACGCGCACACACACACACACACAGCACCTACGAAACAAAACAAAGCAGAGCGGTATCGGCCATGGAAACATTCCTTCCCATAGCCCTCTCACATCCACCGAAACCTCACACACATGTACGATGCCTACACACCAAGAGAGCAAGACACACACACACACACACACAAACACACACACACACACACACACACACACACACACATACACAGAAAAGAGTCTCCATTGCCTCCTTTCTCTCCCTCCTGCTTCCCTCACCTCCTGAATCAGTGCACTTGTGAATCAATAGTACACTTCAGTGGCAGGAATGATTCAATAAGGCTATGTGACTTGAAAAGACTCCACCCTTCCACCGCTATTCACTCCCCGAAAGAAAAGGCAAGCGCTCAATAAACAGACACTTCAGGTGTGTATCAATAAACTAATTATAACGCTTCACTGGATAAGCCCAGTCATGCAAGGTCAATAACTTGTCATCACTTGCATTATTACTTATGAATAATCGATGGGAGGCGAACACTGGAGAATCAGAGCATGATGTGGACACAGTAACGCTGGAGAGCGTGGACATATTGCGCACACACATGTCCTGTCAGGTTAGTGTGAATGCAGCTCCAATGTCCTCGACTAAAGAAATCCTTAGTCGACTAACACTCAGTATGGACAACATGGATGTAACGAGACAGTCAACTGACGATTCGATATGATTCACGATTTTAAGTTCAAATATGATTTCCTCATAACTTTTTTAACCGAATGAGCTGCAGACAAAAGACTGAAAAAATATTCCTTATTTTTAATATAAACTGTGCAAAACAACAGATGTGTCATGCCATCAAAAGTGCAAGTACAATTGCATTTTATCTTAAATGACAAAAATTAAATAAAACATGAATAATTCAAATTTGAAAACAAATCCCTCATCAAAATAACTAAAGTAGGAAAAAAACTGAAATCAAAAAGGAAACTCGTAGTGACGTCTGAAGTCAAACAAGTGAAATCAAAAGCAAATTACGCCCTAGGCCAGTTAAACATTTCATAGCGATTCACTTTTTCATCTCAAGCGGTTGTAATCTTTGCACATTTATATCGATTTTTAACCGATTCACAATGCATCATTACATCCCTAATCAACAGATCTGTAAACAAATGAGTTTCTCCACAAACAATTGCGCAAAAGAACACTTTAAATCTTGTTTTACCACGCATACGTTTCTTCGACACAAGTAAATCAGCATTAAAAAGGAATTAAAAAAAATTACCAAAGACCAAAACAACCGATTAGTCGACTAAGCAGAGCGGGCAATGAGACTAACACACATTTTAGTCACAGAAACGCACTTCAGATCAGTTCATTTTGTCCATAGGTCATGAAGCTTGTTCACTGGATACACACACACACGCACGCACGCGCGCCCACACACACACACACACACACACACACACACACACACACACACACACACACAACCTTTTATATGTCAAAATCAGTACCTCAAAGCCATGTGCTCACTCTATGATCCAACGTCTTGTGATCAATCACTAACCCTTGAGATCAACTGGTAAAAGCTGCAGAGCCCAGCAGGTGTTTCTTACCTGCCACAGGTGGAAGCTCGCGCATGCGCTGCATGCGCTGCATGAGCAGACTCCTATCTCAAACGTATAAAAGGATATGGATTGCTGACCATCTTAAGACACCAGCTCCGAGGCCGGGTGGTTTGTTTCAGGTAGAAGAAGACCACGGGGGCCATGGCGGGGTAGGGCAGGCTCTCATCCCCGCTCGCAGACACTTCTTCCCCGGTTGTAGAGATCCCGTCAGGCGCCGGGGACGCCGGCTCCACCACCAATTCGCCGCCCTCCCCGCCTCCTGTCCCGGCCCCGGACAGGTCGTTGAGGCGGATAAAAGTCCTCGGCAGAGAGGAGCGACCCTCCGAGCCCCTGGCGTCGGAGATCCCGGAGAGATTTCCCCCATCCTCGGCCATCATTTACCTCCTGCAAGCAATGCACATATGATTAGATCCAGTAAATATAGCTGACAGCCGGGGAAATGCTTAAGTGTCTGCAGCAGCCAGAGCAGAGCGCATTAAGATTCAAGAAAATCTGCGGGCAACATTTAAATCTGCTGATTTTTATTTTTATAAATAAAATCTAGGAGTACCAACTTTGCATATATGGTAAATACACTCACACTTAAATCTAAATATTGTCGGAACAGGCAACAGTGGGGAACAGATGGTTCATTTTATAAAAAAAAATAAAAATATGCGCACACCTCATCGGAAAAATGATTGCATAAAATTGTTTTAAAAGAATGAATATGCTCCAAAACTGACGTTTTAATGAATGCAGATCGACTACCTATAGCCCATATCTGCTGTCATAAGCTGGTAAATAGAACCGAGCTCCTAATGAGCCTCCAAAATAATTCAAGGGGGGCTCGCATTCCTTTTCATCAAAAACAATGCCCAAATCTCTCTCTTATCAGCAACAATAGCCCGCCACTATTCCAATCCGTTTCCAAACTTCAGCCCTATCAATAGACTATCAACAATACATTCAATGTGAAGTGATATTGTCTAAATGAGTAGTACAGGAGCATCTTTCCGTTGGATTTTTTTTTTTTTTTTTTTTTTACCTGTAATGGACTCGGTAGATGTGCCCAAAGCGCGCTCAGTCATCGCATGATCAGTGTTTGTCGTGGCTATAAAGTCCACATCAGCATAAAGAGAGAAAAAAAAAACCGTAGTAAGAAGGAGAGACGAGGAGGGAAGAGATAAAGAAGAGAGCAGCAGAGGGGGGTGGGGGGGGGAGAAGAAGAGAGAGGAGAGGGTCTGTGGGGTTCGGTGCGTCTGGCGGAGCGTATAGTTCCCAGGTGGTGCGCTAACGCGCGGGTCCGTGGCAACAGACACCCCAGGCCCCGGTCTCCGGTGTCCAAGCCTCTCCAGTGGCCTCACCAACACTTCATAATCATCCCCTCTTAGAAATAAGATGTGTGTCTACTTTTTGCAGCCTCGGGTTAAATATAACGCCGCGCACAAACTTCTTTATGGTTCACTCCTCCTCCGCAGAGCTGATGGAGACACCCCCCCCCCCCCCAAAAAAAAAAAGGAAAAATAACGAAAATGAGTAATCTATTCGTTTCTCAACGTGTTCCTCCGATTTAGTTTCCCCCTTTCCAAATGTAGGTATCCAGTACTTTTCGTTGCATCCACAGGCGCTTTTTCAGGTTTTAAAGATCCGCGGAGATGCTGCTGCACATCCTGCCGCTGAACACAAACAGGCGTCAAAGAGACAGAGCTTTGGTGTTTTCTAAATATCGCGAGCACCACCCCTCTCCATTGTAGCACACATGAAGAACCGGGCGCTCCTGCTCTCACTCTTGTCTCCTGCAGACTGCATTCGCTCGGTTCCGTCCATCAGCTCAAGCTCACAGCTGGATGGGGGATCCGAACTTCTCACCCCCTCCCCGCCCTGCGAGCGCCCCACTCTGCACCAATCACAGCGCGGCTTGACTTGGAGCTCCCTCCTGACTGGCTGGAGCTAGATGTCAATTAAACTTGTACAGCGGGGAGGGTGGGTGAACAGCTGGAATCTTATTGTCAACTATGAGCCAATGAGAAGCCAGGGAGCAACGGCACCAGCAGCATTGCTGTGTGATTGGTGCACAGCTTTATTATGGGGGGTGTTTGAGGGAAAAAAAGTTGCCACATGGAATAGCCTATATTTGGATGTACATAATAGAATTGTTGCCTCTAAACGTGATTTTTTTCTTTTTTGGTCAATTTATTGAACATGTTAAAAAATTAAAACTTATAAGCAATAAAAGAAAAGAAAAAAACTAACGGGATCCTCAGCAACATATAAATGACAAATAAGCAACTCAAATAATTTTGTTCAAAAGTAGTAAAGAAGTTGAGAACTTTTATGGTCCTACCGTACCATACCTAACCATTGAACAGTCAATAAACAACGACAAAAACAAACAAGAAATCACTGTGATGATGATGATTTTGTTAAAATTCAAACATTTTCATATTGATTTTCCGTTATTTAGGAATTACATAACTGCCTATGAGTTAAAAAGATACAGCAAAACATGAACTTGGCAGTCATGCATTTCCTTAAAATGCAAAATGTCTGTTAGGTATTATTATAATTGAGTTTAGCTATCCCACAGTATGCAGAGGGGGGCCCCCATACTTGCCTCAGAGACCCCAGAAGGCCCCTCAAGCCCTGCGCGGGAGCAAAAGTAAAAGACACACATAAATCTGTCATTCTTATGTAATCATAGAACAAATAAATGTAATATTATCAATAATGACATTTATTTCATTTCAGGTGGCAGATTTGGGGACCCTAGACCCTGGAGGAGTTCACCGGCATGTATGCTTGTCCGGTGGCCACAAGGGGAAGATGTTTCCCCAGGCTTTTCTGCCTCACACACACATATACACACACACACACACACACACACACACACACACACACACACACACACACACACACACACACACTCACACACACACACAAAACACACACACACACACACACACACACACACACACACACACACACACACACACACACACACACACACACACACTGTATACTCTCATACCTGCAGCTGGACAAGGGAGTACAGCCTGAGGCAGAGCAAATAGTTGCACTTGTAGTTTTTAATTGATGGATGTCTCCGTATTGCAATGCTGCCCCCTGTTGCACCTCTATCTTCTTTATTTTAAGGCTTCTACAAGCCCAGTGCACTTACACACACGCACACACACACACACTTTACATACAGTCTCAGCAGATTACTCACTACATAGAAGCGCCATACTTTATTTTTAATTACAGTGTATATGATCATTGATCTGAGAGCAGGATCAAATCAATGAGCAGGACCCATTTCTTTTTCATAGCATCTGTCGCAGCCAGAGCTCATGTGCAGTAGCAGATATTAATCACCTATTGCACACAACATTCCTGGATAGGAGAATAAACGGTCATGGGGTTGTTGGCATTTCTTTAAACCAATCACAATCGTTTTTGGCAGCTCTAAGCTCCGGACCCGGTGATGATGGCTCTGCAAAATAGTCATGGGAACGAACCTGTTTTGGTGGAACATTTGCACCGCGTAAAAGAAAACGCCACATACAATATTAAATGAAGTTAACTGTTCACACAATATAGTAACCTGAGCTATTGAAATTAGCTGGTTACATTGGTTATAAAAACATATTCTTTGTAAATCTTTACAATCATTTTCAGAACGAACCAAGCAGGCCTGCCTTGTTGCAAGGTCCAAATTTTCCTTACAAAACGTTGCTCAGGGGATCCAGTTAATGTTGCTCGATGAGACCAGAGTATACAGTTAACTCAAGGGAAAGGGAGGGACATCCAGCAGAACTTCCGGTGGCACCGGAACTATACCGTAAATAAGCCGTGGTCGATATAGACTCCATGCACAGCAGTAACAGGGGCGTGGTCCAACCCCACATAAGTGAATAACCACGTTATGCCAGTTTTCCTTGTATACATGAGCGGGAAACAATGGGAAGAATGATGGGAGTATCTCTACCACCGGTACAGTAGGTGGCGCTCTGCCAATGCACAACTCGTCGGAATAAGGCTTTTTCTTCCACTTGACCTTTAACAAAATCACAACAACTTGAGAAGCGGGGAGAACATGGTCCACTTCTCAGCTTTTTGATAGCACCAGAGACGGTTTAGAACCAAGACGCCCAAACTCAGAGTAGTTTACTGTATCTGCGTCACGTGGGCTCTGCCACGGCCACGCCTCTCAAGGAGACTAGCGGCAGGTCCTGAGTGTATTGATTGAACTTGAACTTGAACACAGATTATGAACGATTCGTTCGCCCCATAGTCACCAAAGTATATATTTGAGCCATTTTTATATATAACCCGAATGTAATTGGGTTTACTGCATGTAAACGCAGTGATGGTGAAATCATGAAGACCGCACACCTGTGCACATAGGCAGAGGAGACAAAGAGAGAAAAAGTGAGCCAGCCTCTGTCAATACACCTTGTTTGGACTGATTACTTAATTGTGTACTATCTAAACAGAGTAACAATTAAAACATATTGATCCAGCACTGCTTGTACCTATTAGGCAGGAATGAGGAATTGTTCTGAGCAAAGAAAAAGTAGAACACAATTAAGACCAGGTTCTGGGTGAAGCACACCTAGAAGTACAAATACAGCCCAATTATGCATCTATTATTCATATAAATGGAATAAAGCATTGGAAATTTACCACTGAGTGCCTATGAACACCTCCCAAGGCGAGCCTTTATGAGTTTTTGATGAATGATGTTTGTAGTGTTGGCTAGTTCGAGCAAAGACCCCAATATATCAGAGTGAGTGAGCTTAGCTCCCCGGGGAAAACTTTCTCTCATGGCTACTCTGCAGGCCTCCTGACCAGCAGTTGCAGCTGTTTACAGACACACACACACACACACACAGCTCCTACTTTACTGCTCGCCTTCAGCCGATTGCGATGACAAACCTTATTGATAGACAGCCTGATCCTGAGGAGGTTAAAGAAAATCAGTAGACGTCCGTCGACAATAGGCTCCGATCCATACCTACAGCATTATGAAAAATTCACATCACATGACACCTGACCAGCACCAGATTCTCTGACCTCCCCTGAGAGGAATTGGGTTTACAGTACTAAAGCTGTAACCAGGAATTGATTGCTTTGTGAATTGTCTGATGCGTCCATTATTTAGCTGACTGTTTTTCTGGTTGGGGTGGTTATGTGTTAACATTCTGAGTGATATTTACATTTTTTGTAATCTGCGGAAAATCTGCAAAAGATTCTGCAGACTTCTGCGTCCGCAGATTCCGTGTTGCCCTGCTGACAATTGCCGATTATCGTGCAATGGTGTACTGTGTGTGTGTGTGTGTGTGTGTGTGTGTGTGTGTGTGTGTGTGTGTGTGTGTGATTGCACTCTATCCATGTTATTGAACCCTCATTAGTCCTCCCCCCTACACAGTCTGGGAGTGAGGATTGCCCAGTCAAGGCAATTACTATATTGATCATTCAGTCCACCCTATCGCTCCTTGCTCCAATATTGTTCTTAAAATTAACCCTTTTCACTACAGGACAGGAGGCTCCCCAATCACTCAACACATCACTGTACCTCTGCTGTATCATTTTGCAGCCCAGCACCCGAATAAAGAGTCCATTGTGTTCATTCTCTTCTTCACTTATCACACACGTCTTCTTCACATGAAGAATTATTTTTAAAAGTGATCCAGTAAAGTTGATGCGAGGGTGGTGGTCAGGTTTAATACCATACAAACAACAAACGTCTGTCATGCTTAACTATTGCAACATGCTTACTTAATTTGAATTCTGGATTCATGATATCAATATCGGTTTGGGAGAATTGTTTGCTAAACTCCAAACAGTGACAAGACACATGTAATGGTTGTATTTAAACATGTTTGGCTTTTGTAAACCTCTATGTAACTAGGATCTACACTTTTAAAGCCAAAACTACAAGTAGGGAAAGCATATTTGTGTTTCTCCTTCTTTATCTGAGCTCCCTCACCACAGACAATAATAACTGCAGTATTATGGGAAAACATGCCATTTCACAAAAACAAAAATGTTGTCATGTGTTATCCAGTAAGTACACTTTCCTAAGCATTGGGAAGATGTCAACACCAAACTGGGAAAAAAGGAGAACATTTTTTTTTTGACAGACAGCATGTTGAAATATATCACGATCACTGGCTCCTTTTAATTAATAAAATCAGCTGAAGTTGAATATGATCTCTGTGGTCGCTGTGAAATCCAAAGAAGTTGTTATTCACATATGCTGTTTGACTTTGTGGTATTCCCTCTCTGGACAAGCAGCACATTCCTTTATACAGTGCCAGCAAACCTGCACTCATTTAGAGCTAGCAATTGATAATATTTTGATTTAGGCCCTGGAAACCAGTTTCATTTTTCTATTAAAAAAAATATATGAGCAACATTCAAAGTTTCAGGAGAAAAGCATCTTTAGTCATTGTTTATTGATAGTTTAAAAATGTAGCTAATCTGCCTTAACAGGACTGCGTGGGTGTGGTTTTAGCTGCGTGATAAGAACTACCAAAAATGACAGAAACCATCTTTGGGGGAAAAAGTAGTCTATATCGACAGCGTTTCATTTACGGCATAGTTCCGGTGCCGCATGTCCCTCACTTTCTGCTTTCTTTGTGCTGGCATTTTAAACTCTGGTGGATTTATGAGGACTATGGTTAACTGCTCCTCAGATCTCTGCAGGGTAAATCCAGACAGCTAGCTAGACTATCTGTCCAATCTGAGTTTTCTCTCGCACGACTAAAACAACTTTTTAACATACATATGTAAACAAGTTCCTTCCGGAAGCTATTTTGAAGAGGCACCGTTGCTCCGTCCGGCCCTTATCGCCGCCCAAGACGGTTGTGATTGGTTTAAAGAAATGCCAATAAACCAGAGCACGTTTTTCTTCCATCCTGGGAACTAGCCAGACCTTCCTCCGCAGCGCTGTGGAGATAAACACATACTGTGACACGGTACATAGCAAATGGTAAAACACCATAAGTGTAAGAAAGAAGAGAGCAGTAATAATAGTATAGAGAACGCCTGTGTAAAGTATATCCTCTTAGGGATATGGGCGGACTGTGTTCTCAATAACAGTTTGCTACACACAACATACACACTCACATGACTGAACGAAGCTGCTGGACAGAACAGGACCAGGCTGCCAACCTCTAGTCTCACTTTTCTATTTATCTGCTGAATGATAAATAAAAGAATATGAGGATGTCAGTTTATTTTAGCCCACATGCAATCCAAAACAATACAGTAATAAAATGCACTCCGTGTGACTCATGTCGTGTCCGTGTGTGTGTGTGTGTGTGTGTGTGTGTGTATGTGTGTGTGTGTGTGTGTGTGTGTGTGTGTGGTGTGGCGTGTGTGTGGCGTGTTATGGGAGCCCGCAGAGGGTCAACAACAATATCAGTCATTTATAAACAAAAATCACTTCTTATTGAAAAATGTTAAACAGAAGACTCCAGACTATACAAAGCTGCTATTCTGAAGCTTTTCCATTCCTGCTTGCCCACCTAAAAATCACACGTGATTTCAGTGATTCTGATTCACATATTGGTAACCTTGGTTACGGAGCAGAGCAGCTCGGAGAGAAACATTTTCAACACTTCATAAATTATATGCCTGTAATGACATGGAGGCAGAAAAAAAGAGGAAGGAAGGCAGACTGGAGGGAGAAGATGAAGATGAAAATAGGAAAAGATGAAATAGAATAAGAAGGAAAATAAAGAGGGAGAGAAGGAGGAGGAAGAGCAGTGAAACAAGAGTAACCAAAGAAGAGGATGGTGTACGAAGAGAGGAAGAGCAAAACAGGAAAGGTATCCAAAGTAGATGCAAGAGTTAAAGAACGGAAAATAGGAGTGGTTGGAGGAAAAGGCATCGAATTAAAATAAGGAAAAGGAAGAAGAAAGAGAGTACAGAAGAGGATGTAGGATGGACAAGCAGAGAGAAGTCAACGTATTACGAAAACGTATGCACAACAATTCGAATGATATGATATCCTACAAAATTATGGCAACTGCCTGTTTAGTGATCTTTACAGGTAAATTTAGCTGAGAAGAGGTGACTGTGACCCGGCTACAGGGCACCGTGAGGGGTTAGAACTCCGGTCTCCTTAAGTAGTACTCCTGGCAGGGCATGAAATTGGCACCCGCCCACCCGCCAAATGCGGGTAACTTTTGTGATTGGCGGGTGAAACTGTCAATCTACCTGCCACATTGGCGGGTAGCCAATGAGAATTGAGTGATTCAGACTCGTAACTATCGGTAAGAAGGGTACACGGTTGCTTACGGGCCTGGTCCAATCAGGGGCCCGCATCACTGGAAGACACTGATTGACAGCCGGGGCCCCCTATCGCATTTTCATTACTCACACAATCCCAGCAGTCCCACGTGCAGCCACTGACCAAGCGGGAGTGAGAACGGGTAAAATTAATTTCCTAGTTTCTGATATGAAGATGAGACGTGTGTGTGACTCGAACATCTCACATTTACCAACAAAACATACAGCGAAAGACCGTGCAAAACATTTCAGACCGTCCTGCCAACCTGTATACATTTTAACATCAATGTACGCTGTAACGATTTTTCACTCTAAAGTCAGCGCTGCTGTTTCAAATTGTCGGCTCACTGCAGCGGGCGGGGCTGCTCCGTTTCCCCCGCGACTGACGCGCACACACAATCACACACACACACACACACACACACACACACACACACACACACACACACACACACACACAAACACACGCACGCACAGACACACACACAAACGCACACGGTGGATGCAGGAAAAAACGCAGATGAGACGTACAGGATGACCTAAATTGAGGACAGCTACGTTATTGTAAGTGCCATGATAAGTTAAAGTCCAATAAGTACTTTATTAAACCGTATGAATGTGTGTCCCAGGCCAGGATAGGAAATTAACTAACAATGTAAAGATTAACAAGCCACTGACGATGACAGATATGTTCATATTTGATTCATCCAATAAATTATTATTTTGTGTCTTAAATCCACCAGCCTTTTTCATATTTTACCAACATTTGCAGCATCCTGAGCCTTTTTGGTAAGGTTACTAGAAAATCTCAGCCCAGAGTAATTAATTAATAGTAATAAGTATTATTCTCCCCAAAACAAGTTTCCTTTTTATTTATTTTTTTATTTTTAAGAACTATACAAAAAACATTCATGTGTTATGGTGTGCATTCACCAGTGTTTTGTTGTTGTTGTGGTGCGCGTAGGCCACTCATGATTTTGTCAGTCATCTCATCTCTTATATGCAGTGGCGTAACGAGCCAACACCAGGCCCCTATGCAGGATTATCAACGCGGGGCCCCCTACTACAGCACGTGATGACGGCGCAATGTCCACCAGTAGGCTACCATGAATAGGACAGGATAGGATCATAGAGACACAGCAATTCCTGTTTTTCACCTTTATGACGCAAAAAAAAAAAAAACTGGCTGGTAAAAAGTCCCTGTGGCAGGTGGATTTAAAAATCCACCTGCCACAGTGGCTGGTGGTCAAAAAAGTTAACTTCATGCCCTGACTCCTGGTACACTAACACCCGTTTCCTGGGTGAAAGTCTTGTGTTTTCCCCTTAACGTCTTCCAGGACACAAACACTGGTTCTACATTTGAAAGCCCAGTGTTTTAGGACCCACCCATCCACACCAACCGCCTCCCTACAGGGATCTTCGTGCTCTTATACAGCGGCAGGCAAAGAGGTAGCCTGGCCCCACCCTCCTACATACTTACTTAATTTTTGGCGGTCCAATCAGCGAACAGAGAGAGTGGCTAAGAACAATGATGTTGAGGCCGTGCCCTAGAGTTGTAGTTCAGTAATGGCGGCGGAGAAAGATGCGAGCGAAGCCATTCGGTCCGTTGTGGCAACGCTGCCAAATATCCAGAAGTTAAAGCCTGAGCAAGAACAGTCTTTGCTGAGTTTTGTTGGTGGCCATGATGTTGTGGCCCTCCTCCCCACGGGGTTCGGGAAAAGTTGGATTTTCCAGCTCGCTCCGTTATTGGTGAAGGAGTTGGCTAAGGCTAACGCTAGTGATGCTAATGCTAAATATAAGCCTTGTCGATCTCCCCTCTTGTTGCACATGCGCATGACATACGTCACGACCAAACATTAGCGATTGGTTATGGCAGATCCAGAGTGGCTCTGGGCAGATCCAATAGTTTTAAACTTCAACAGAGTACCCGCCTTCAAGGAAGTTAACACTTGTCAATGGAGAGTGGCCAGACTCTCTGTACAAATGAAATGTACCAGAGTCTGGTAGGACCAGGCTAGCAAAGAGGGGCACACAGTAATAAATACATGAAATACATATGAATTACAGTGACTTTTTTTGTGGCTATATGTAAACGTTTCGAAGAAATGGGAGGAGCATAATGTATTTAACACCATGGTTGGGTTTGAAATTGTTGAAAATACAAGAGTAATTGATGAAGGTCCAGAGGGACCGAAAAGTTAGTTTTCTTTAATAAATGGTGATGCTATAGCAAGAGCAGAGTGCAGGATTTTCCTTTTTTCCAAGTTCGTAGCTATGTGTACAAATGGTTCATGAGAACAGCCTGATGGAAGATCAAGAGGAGGAGAACAGAAGAGGTTTGAGAAGAAGAAGCAGTCGAACAGGTAGTTTGGCAACACTGTGCGGCGATGACTAATAGATAGGTGCTGAGACGAGAAATCCACACTCTACTTTTGTCCTCTCTTTGATTCCCTCCCAGTCCCCGTCTCTGACACCCAAATAAAACTGAATTTTCTTTTAAACTTAAATTGATAACAAGAAGTCGCTTTTGCAACATGACAAAACAGAGACAGAACTGAGGAAAAACTTGAGCTGAACGAGAGGGAGAAACAGAAGGGGCCCTCAGCGCTTCACTCTTTGCCTCTGCCTTTCATCTTTTTCCTCTTTGAGCACCCTCCAGCTCTGGCAGTGTCGGATCCCACAGAGCTCCATGCTCCCACTAGGGTGTCTTAGCGTGTCAACCCAGGACGAGCTGCTGTCCCTGGGGTGAGGGCCCCGCTCTGCAGTCTGTGCTACTAATAACTAGGGGCACAGAACGTTTTATATGGGTATAATATTGGGTGTACCATATTGGGTTATTTTTTTACTATTTTGTTGGGGGACTGTCTGATATTTTTGTTTTTGTTTGTTTTCTTTTTCACATAATGTATTAGTTACATTTTTCTTCATAAAATCAACTACTACTCATATTAACGCCAATAGTGACGGCTCCCTCTAGTTGCTGTAGTAGTTATGACGGGAACAAAGCAAATAATGTGACAAAGTATAAGAACGCCAAGGGTGGTCAAACACACATAGGACTTTCACCCAGGAGAGTGGGATTTGTGTCCTGTTTGAAAATAAAAGTGAACACTGAGTTTTTATTTTATTTTACAGAACAAATGGCGCTACGTTCAGCGCCATCTGCGTAACCCAAACCACAATGTTTTTCTAAACTTATCCAAGCTGTTCTGGTGCCTAAACCTAACCAACTGCTACCTTTTTGCAACGTTAACGATGTCTTTAAAACGACCGTTACCTTGCTGGTTTAGATTTGTGGACGGAAAAAAGCTCCTCTAGGTCCTATTAGAGGGTAGGAATAAACGTTCCATATCGTCGTATGGTTGAATCAATAATGACTGTTTAATTTAAAACACTTTTTTATTCATATTTAAGCTTCTTCTGAGCGTGCTTCAGATATTCTGGCATGTTTCTTTCTATCTGTAAAGCGAAGATAGCAAAAGTTAGAAAAACAACTAAAATCACACTTGTCAAATATTTCAAACTCAGAAACAACACCTTATCTAAAGCAATGCAGCACAAATGAAGAAAACAGTGGATATACCATCGGCCAGTTCTTCAGTATGTTTCAAAAGGGTTTTTTTCACCCTCTCTATTCACAAAGAAAATCTCGTAAAGATGATACTGCAGAGGGCAACTGTGATATGCAGGAAGATTGTGGGCCACTTCTCCTACAGCTAGAAGAAAAGCATGGCTGTGAGGAAGGCACAGAGAGAGCGCAACCTTCCAGAGTATGCCATTGTGACATACTGCCAAACCCAATGGGCCTTCACACAGAAAATTATAGCAAGAGTCCTGAAGCAACAAAGTGTTTTGTCCAAGCTTCTCTCTACAGACCTTGGAGATCCTGGAATCTGTGAACAAGGCACTCAGCCCCGCTCCAATACTGCAAGAATGCTCTGTCAGGTGAACGTTATGTGAGCAAGCCTGTTCTGCAGCTTCTGAACAACTCAGTACAGTCTGAAAAGGAAGGTGACACTGATCTGACCAAATCATTAAAAACTAAAATTTGGACCTACCTTAACAAGAAATATGAGGACACCCAGGACCTGCTGAGCATGACCACATTCTAGACCCAGGTACACAATACATCTGTGCAGAAGAGACCCACCCACATAAAGGAACGAGTTGATGGTGTGTGAAAGCACACACACACTCACACAAAGTTTACATAACCGGTAATAAGTCCATGTAACAGATTTGAAACTATGTGTATTTTTTAAGAAATGCATCACCTATTTGATCTAGCGGGTTTAGAGAAGCAGTGGCTGCTGAACTCAACACTTACCTGTACATACCCAAGATACAATACACTTTACAGAAAGAGTAAGTCTAGCCCACACTCTACAATTTAGAAAGACTCAACAATTTCCCACAAGCAAGCATTTGGTGTAAAAAAAAAAATGTTCCTTTTAGGCAGAAACCTACGGAGCGGTGAGGAAAACCCTCACGTAGCGGGGCGTTGTGGAACGTAGTAGGGCATAGC
This sequence comes from Sander lucioperca, assembly GCF_008315115.2. Lineage (NCBI taxonomy): Eukaryota > Metazoa > Chordata > Actinopteri > Perciformes > Percidae > Sander > Sander lucioperca. Next base: position 9,320,647 of record NC_050194.1, on the reverse strand, counting down.
AGGGCATAGCAGGGCGTAGTAGAGCGTAGCGGGGCGTTGCAGGGCGTTGCAGCAGCTGCAACCATGATTTAGGTGCCACCCCAATCCAAGGAAAACTGTGAGGCACAAAAACATAAGGATAATTTAGTAACAAGCATTTCTGGAACATGAACGCAGATGGAAAAAGAGAGGAGATCAGTGTGTCAAAGGAAGTCCCCCGGCAGCCTAAAACTATAGCAGCATAACTATGAGCTGGTCCAAGGCTAACCTGAGCCAGCCCTACAAGGGTTGATAGATGCATCGGACGACTATGGAGAGAAGCAGGAGGAGGGGTGCCGTGTCTGCAGAAATACACTCTCCCCCCACCAGTCTAGGCGACCAGTCTGTATCTGTAAAGTGTCCTGAGATAACTTATGTTATGATTAAACAATATAAATAAAATTTAATTAAAAATAAACTTCCCTTGGCTGTGCAAACTAGAACAGAAATATCTGTGCATACAAGCAAAAAACTCTGCACGCTGTTGGTGTACAGTTATTTTAACTTTACATAACCAACATAACTGCTATGTTATAGTCTGCTATATGAGTTTGGACTGGTAGTAATAGTAGGTGGGCAACCAGGCTGGTAGGTACCCTAATGGTTGCCAGTTCAAATCTGGCAAATTGACAGCTAGCAACCCATGGTGTAGATTTTGTTTCAACAAGAGTAGGGACACATATGAAGTGTGGAGTATAGAGCTCTTCCTTTAGACAAATTTGAGCATCATAAGTTATATGTATGTCGAAAAAAGTGATAAAAAGCCATAGTGTAGTATGTCGAAAAAAAGTGATTGAAAAGCCATAGTATATTATGTCAAAAAAGTAATATTATAGTATGTCAAAAAAGTGATAAAAAAATATTATGTCGAAATTATTTTTATAAAAAAGCCATAGTATAGTATGTCAAAAGGAGTGGTAAAAAAGCCATTACATAGTATGTCGAAAAAAGTAGTACAAAAAATGCCATAGCATGGTATGTCAAGAAAGTCATATTATAGTATGTCGACAAAAGTCATAAAAATGCCGTATGTCGAAAAAAGTGATGAAAAAGCAATAGTACAGTATGCCGAAAAAAAGCAATAGCATAGAATGTCGAATATTTATTAATGAAAAAGCCATAGTATAGTATGTCAAAAAAAATGGTAAAAAAGCCATAGTATAGAATGTAAAAAAAAGTGGTTAATTATCCATAATATAGTATGTCGAAAAAAGTGATTGAAAAGCCATAGGATAGTATGTCAAAAAAAGTGTTAATATATACTATAATGAAAAAATGTGATAAAAAGCCATAGTATAGTATGTCGAAAAAGTCATATTATAGTATGTCGAAAAAAAGCCATAGTATAGTATGTTGAAAAAGTGATAAAAAGCCATAGTAGTGTGACTTTCCTCTGTACATCGTCTGTACAAAAAAATTAGATCTTGAGGGGAATCAAAAAAGTGATATGTCGAAAAAAACTATAAAAAAGCCATAGTATTCCTCCCCCTCGGGGCCAATTCTGTGCTAACCCGGTGGTCTATCACTCTATTAGAATTTGGTCTCAATTTAGAAGACATTTTAAGCTGCAGACAACATTGGTGCATTCCATAAAGAATAATTATAAGTTATTATTAAATTATATATTAAATTATTAAGTCTATTTCCAATCTTTATGTGGATGGCAAGTTTGGATCATTTGCCCAACTCTCTCAATTATTCGATTTACCAAAGTCTCACTTCTTTAGATTTCTCCAAATTAAAGACTTTGTCCAGAAAAGTATAGCCTCCTTTCCAGATTTTCCAGTGAGCAACACAGTTGACCATATCCTTTCGTTATCCCCTTCACGTAAAGGTCTAATTTCGATTCTTCATGACAGCATAGGCAATATTTCCCTGCACTCTTTGCAGGATGTCAGGAGACTCTGGGAGAACGATCTCTGTGAGGAATTTACAGATGATCGATGGAAGGCTGTGCTTGACTTAATACATACTTCTTCCCCTTGTGCCAGGCACAGCATGATACAACTCAAAATAGTTCTAAGAGCACACTTGACCAAGACAAGGCTGATGAAAATCTTTCCTAATGTGGACCCTTCGTGCCTTCGCTGTAAAGGTCAACCAGTGAACTATATACACATGTTCTGGTCCTGCCCCAAACTTAGCACGTTCTGGGCCAACATCTTTGGGGCCTACACTAAGATGCTTCAAAGAAATATCACCCTCAACCCTGTAAGTGCCCTATTTGGATTTACCCTTGAAAATCACCCCCTTATAGCATTCACTTCCCTGATTGCCAGGTGTCTCATCCTGCTCTCCTGGAAGGAACAAGCACCCCCCAACTTCTCAAGATGGAATAGAGATGTTATGCATTTCCTGAAACTTGAGAAGATCAGATACACCCTTAAAGGCTCCTTGCAAACATTCAGGAAGGTCTGGGCCCCCTTTTTAGAGTACTATGAGAGCTTGCAAACACCATTAGATATGGATGACTAAGGTGTTATTATCATAGCAAAGCAGCAGCACCCCGCCCCCCCCCTCCCCTCTCCCCTCCCTTTTTATTTTATGTTATTATTTTTTTTGTTTGTTTTATTTATTTATTTATTTTTTATTTTTACGTATTTGACTTGACTCATTTTCTTAGATATCTTATTTTTTATTATTATTATTATTTTGTTATTTTCTTCCACTCTTTCCTTTACTCTACTGGTAATCACTTATTTTGAAATGTTGTGCTAAATTGTATATGCTCCTTCTGCAATCCTTCGTTGGACAAGCACTTCAATGGACAATTATTTTTGTGATGATCTGGATTTAAAGGGACAAACTGGGATGGTTGGGTGGGGTGGGGGGTATCTTTCACATTATTTAGTATCTGTATAGCACAGCCATACTATGTTTGTATACATTTGGTCCAATATGCGCCGTAGAAACTTCTTGATTAAACTTGATTTAATGGAAACTCAATAAAAATTGCTAAACAAAATAAATAAATAAATAAATAAATAAAAGCCATAGTACAGTACGTCGGGAAAAAAAGTGATTGTATAGTATGTCGAAAAAAGTGGAAAAAAGCCATTGTATAGTATGACAGACTATACTATGGTTTTTTTATCATTTCTTTGTCAAAAAAAGTGATAAAAAAGCCATAGTATAGGGTGTCGAAAACAGTAATAAAAAAGCCATAATATGTGGCTGGTTAGCTCAGTTGGTAGAGCAGGCGCACATATGCAGAGGTTTATTCCTTGACGCAGAAGGTCCAGGGTTCAAGTCCGACCTGTGACGGTTTTCCTAAATGTCTTCCTCCCTCTCGCTCCCCTTTCATATCTCAGCTTTCCTATCCAATAAAGTCAGAAATGCCCAAGAAATAAAAAAAAAGTGATAAAAACGACATAGAATAGTATGTCAAAAAAAGTCATAGTACAGTATGTAAAAAAATTTGGTAAAAAAGCCAAAGTTAGTATATTGGAAAAAGCCAATGTACATTATGTCGAAAAAAATGATTAAAAAAAAAGCCATAGTATACTATGACAAAAAAGGTGAAAAATAGCCAAAGTTAGTATGTCGAAAAAAGCCATAGTATAGTATGTCGAAAAACATGGTAAAAAAAACATAGTACAGTATGTCAAAAATAGTGACAAAAAAGCCATAGTATAATATGTCGAAAAAAAGATATTATAGTATGTCGAAAAAAGTCGTAGTATAGTGTCTCAAAAAATGTAATTAAAACACCATAGTATAGTAGTATAGTGTCTCAAAAAATGTAATTAAAACACCATAGTATAGTATGTCGCAAAAGTCATATTATAGTGTTTTGAAAAAAGTGATTAAAAAGCAATTGTGTAGTATGTTAAAATAGTGATAAAAACACCATAGTATAGTGTGTCGAAAACAGTGATAATAACGGCATTGTATAGTATGTTGAAAAAAGTGATAAAAAAGCCATATATAGTATGTCGAAAAAAAATTATATTGAAGCCATAGTATAGTATGTCGCAAAAGGTGATAAAAACGCCATAGTATAGTATGTCGAAAAAAAATTATATGAAAGCCATAGTATAGTATGTCGAAAAAAGTGATAAAAAAGCCATAGTATAGTATGTCACAAAAGTCATATTATAGTATTTTGAAAAAAATGATAAAAAAGCAATAGTATAGCATGTCAAAAAAATTTATAAAAAAGCCATTGTATAATATGTTAAAATAGTGATAAAAACGCCATAGTATAGTGTGTCGAAAACAGTGATAAAAATGCCATTGTACAGTATGTCAAAAAAGCCATAGTATAGTATGTCAAAAAAAGTGATAAAAAAGCCATATATAGTATGTCGAAAAAAAATTATAATAAAGCTATAGTATAGTATGTCGCAAAACGTCATAGTATAGTGTCTTGAAAAATGTGATAAAAACGCCATAGTATAGGATGTCGCAAAAGTCATGTGAAAGTATTTTGAAAAAAGTGATAAAAACGGCATTGTACAGTATGGTATAGTATGGTATAGTATGTCGAAAAAAAGATATTATAGTATGCCGAAAAAAGTCATAGTATAGGTGTCGAAAAATGTGATAACAGAAAAAAATTGTCACAGAAAAAAGTGATAAAAACGTTGTAGTTTAGTATGTCGAAAAAAGTGATAAAAACGCCATAGTATAGTATGTCGACAAAAAGATATTATAGTATGTCGAAAACAGTCATAGTATAGTGTCTAGAAAAATGTGATGAAAACGCCATATTATAGTATGTCACAAAAGTCATATTATAGTATTTTGAAAAAAGTGATATAGTATGTTAAAATAGTGATAAAAACGCCGAAAAAAAATTATATAAAAGCCATAGTATAGTATATCGAAAAAAAGTGATAAAAAAGCCATAGTATAGTATGTCGAAAAAAAATTATATAAAAACCATAGTATAGTATGTCAAAAAAAGTGATAAAAAAGCCATAGTATAGTATGTCGCAAAAGTCATATTATAGTGTTTTGAAAAAAATGATAAAAAAGCAATAGTATTTCATGTCAAAAAAAATTATAAAAAAGCCATTGTATAATATGTTAAAATATGTTAAAATAGTGGTAAAAACGCCATAGTATAGTTTGTCGAAAACAGTGATAAAAACGCCATTGTACAGTATGTCAAAAAAGCCATAGTATAGTATGTCGAAAAAAAACATATTATAGTATCTCAAAAAAAGTCATAGTATATTGTGTCAAAAAATTTGATAAAAACGCCATAGTATAGTGTGTCGAAAACAGTGATAAAAACGCCATTGTACAGTATGTCAAAAAAGCCATAGTATAGTATGTCGAAAAAAGTGACAAAAAAGCCATAGTATAGTATGTCGAAAAAAAGATATTATAATTTGTCGAAAAAAGTCAGTATAGTGTGTCAAAAAATATGATACAAACGCCACAGTACAGTATGTCGCAATCTTCATATTATAGTATGTTGAAAAAAGTGATAAAAAAGCAGTAGTATAGCATGTCGAAAAAATGTATAAAAACGCGATAGTATAGTATGTCGAAAAAAACATATTATAGTATGTCGAAAAATGTGTTAAAAACGCCATAGTATAGTATGTCGAAAAAGTCATAATATAGTATGTTGAAAAAAGCCATTTATGTATGTAGAAAAAAGTATGTCATAGTAAGTGATAAAAATAGTATAGTGTGTCAAAAAAGTGATAAAAAAGCCATAGTATAGCATGTCGAAAAAAGTGATAGAAAAGTCATAGTATAGTATTATTAAATATTATATTTTATATAAAATTATAAAAAAGCCATCATAGTATGTAGAAAAAAATTATAATAAAGCTATAGTATTGTATGTCGAAAAAAATTTATAAAAAGCCATAGTATAGTATGTTGAAAAAAGTGATAAAAAGCAATAGTATAGGAAGTTGAAAAAAGTGATAAAAAGTCATAGTATATTATGTTAAAAAAGTCATAGTATAGTGTGTCCAAAAAAGTGATAAAAAAACCATAGTATAGAATGTCGAAAAGCCATGGTATAGCATGTCGAAAAAATTTATAAAAAAGCGATAATATAATCATAAAAAGTAGTTAAAAAGCTACAGTATAGTATGTAGAAAAAAGTTATTAAATAGCCATAGTATAGTATGTAGACAAAAGTGATAAAAAAGCCATAGTATAGGATGTTGAAAAAGTTATGAAAAAGCCATAGTATAGTATGTCTAAAAAGTAATTTTATAATAATGTCGAAAAGTGATACAAAAGCCACTGTCTATGTCGAAAAAAGTGATAAAAAGCCTTATGTTAAAGAAGTGACGAAAAAGTAATATTATAGTATGTTGAAAAAAATAATAAAAAAGCAATAGTACTGTATGTCGAAAAAAGCCATACTATAGTATGTTGAAAAATGTGATAAAAAGCCATACTATAGTATATTGAAGACGTGATAAAAAAGCCGTAGTATAGTATGTCCAAAAAAGTAGTAAAAAAAGCCATAGTATAGTATATAGAAAAAAACCACAGTATAGTATGTTGAATGAATGAATGACGAAATTTATTTCAGACATATCAACAATAAACCAAACAAAACATCAAAGAAATGTACAAACAGGTTAAATAAGCAAAACATTAAATAAACAATAAGAAACATTAACCAACATAGACATGTCTGAAAAGGAGTAGGAAGAAGTTTACACTTATTTAATCTTACCCCTTTTCCATAGCTCAGTAATTAATTATTATTATTATTATTATTATTATTATTATTATTATTATTATTATTATTATTATATTTTTAACTTCCCTTCCTGACCCTTAGTACTGTGGAACACTCCCATGTAACTACATACAATTTGGTGTTTTGAATGTACAATCCATATACAGATATATATCGACATTCATACATACACACAAACATATATATACATATACATTTACATTTAGACACATACATACATACATATACACTACACATACATACTCTTCACACAAATATATTTACATATATACTCACACATAATATAATAACTCTAATATATTTGACCACATTTCTCTATCTTATCATATAATTAAATTATTACCACAGATTTATATCTCATTCAGAATTATCACATTATCTATCACATTTATCTATTTTATATATATATATATATATATATATATATATATATATATATATATATATATATATATATTCTTATACATATGTTGAAAAAGCCATAGTATAGTACAGGGGTGGCGAACCTGTGGCTCTTGAGCCATATGCGGCTCTTTGCCTGCTCCTGTGAGGCTCTTACTGTGTGGCTGGGGGCTGTGTCATTGGTTGATTGTTGTTTTTAACTTTTCTGAAACATACAGTATTTCAGATAAGTAAAAAAAAAAAACACATTTGAATGCATCTGCCAATACATTTGCCAATTATTTTAAAATGGAAAATAATGCAGCACAGTTTTGAGGACAGATTCTGCAACCTGAGGAAAAACAGCGGCCACAGATCACCTTCCTCGTTAACCCTTTCACTACTGAATCCGACTGTTTGAAAGCCCCTTTAGTGACAAATGAGTGAGAGAGTTACTTCGAGTGGCCACAACCGAGTTCAAGCAAGACCTGAAAAGGATTGTGGATAACAAAGACTGTCAGGTTTCCCACTGAGTCAATCTAATTGAGAAAAAAAACTATGAAACCTGCTATGTATAATGACTGCCATTAGATCTGGAAGACACTGTTGCTGTTGTAGTGTGGACATGCATGTGTTGTGTGGCTTTTTGCTATGGTGCGTTTTTTTTTGTGGCTCTTTATACCTAACTGGTTGGCCACCCCTGGTATAGTATGTCGAAAAAAGTGATAAAAAAGCCATAGTATAGTATGGTGAAAAAAATTATTAAAAAGCCATAGTATAGTATGTCGAAAGTGGTGCTCATACCCCATGCCAATCTCTAGGTATGGTGAAGGGTATGTGATGATGTGGGGCTATTTTAATTCCAAATGCCAAGGGAACTTTATCAGGATGCATAGTATCCTGGATCCATGAAATAACTGGCCTTTAAAAATAAAAATCTGCCTGCCTCTATGGGAATTTAACATAGGGGTGTACTTACTTATGCCCCCTGTATTTTAAGGAAGAACATTTATTTATTGACGATATATTATTCATTCACAAAGAAAATTGGTGTCCTTAAAGATTGGATTTTTCCTCATTTTTTTAATTAAGGCATTAAGATCAATTTCCAAAAGATGATTTTTTTATTCCTCTTTTTAGTCAACTTTAGCATGGGTTCATAAACTTATGAGCACCACTGTAATATGTCGGCCATAGTATAGTATATCGAAAAAAAGTGACAAAAAAGCCATAGAAAAAAAAAAGCCATAGTACAGTATGTCGAAAAAATTATTAAAAAGTCGAAAAAAAAGTGATAAAAAAGCCACAGCATAGTATGTCGAAAAAAGTGATCAAAAAAGCCATAGTATAGTATGTCTTTATGTATGTGTTTTTCAACATACTATGGCTTTTGTATCACTTTTTTTGAAAAACTATAATATGGCCTTTTTCCAACATAATAATAGTAATGCATTTCATTTATGGGAGCCTTTCAAAGAACTCAAGGACACCTTACAGTTAAAACAAGTAAAAAATACAGATAATAAGGCAAATATCAAAACAAACATAGAAAAAAACCATAGTATAGGATGTTGAAAAAGTGACAAAAAAGCCTTAGTATAGTAAGTCTAAAAAAGTGATGAAAAAGCCACGGTATAGTATTTCAACAAAAGCGATAAAAAAAGCCACAGTATAGTATGCAGTCCCGGCGTTATGGGCGGGCTTTAGGGGGCCGGGCCCGCCCCCAGAGTCTGCTGTGCCCGCCCTGGACGGACGAGCCCTTTTTTAACTGACAAGCTTGATTGGTTTGTCAAAACTGATGCGGTTCAAATGGAAATTGACATGCAGCCTGCATGTCAGGAAGCTATCGGGAATTTGTATGAGAGAATAGGTAGCTTAATGTAAACTAAAGAGATAATTTAGGCTATGGATATATGGCGTTTCCTTAATGTTAATCAACGAGCTCCAAGGTTGGTGGAAGAAATTGACAAAGACGGCAAAAGTACAGGGAGTAACGTTAGTTCTGAAGTTGTCACTGCCAAAGCTAGCATTAGCCACGGTGCTGCTAGCCGACACTGTAACCCAAAGCAAGGGTTGTGTGCAATAGTTGTATGTTTAGTGTACATACTGCGCAGTGAAAATTAAGTCACTCTGCTGTTATGCTGTTTCAATACCAAATAAAATCTGTTAAACGTGTAGACCTGTATGCATTCATTCAATGCTCATTTGCAAGATAATTAACATAATGTTACATGATGAGATTTATTTAATTTGTGCCCCCCCAAAAATAATGGCATGCCCGTCCGTGAATTTGTGTCTGGAGCCGGGTCTGATAGTATGTCAAAAAAATTATTAAAAAGCCATAGTATAGTATGTCGAAAAAAATATTAAAAAGCCATAGTATAGTATGTCGAAGAAGTGATTAAAAAAGCCACAGTATAGTATGTCGAAAAAATTATTAAAAAGCCATAGTAAAGTATGTCGAAAAAAGTGACAAAAAAAGCAATAGTATAAAATGTTGAAAAAAATGATAAAAAAAAACATATTTTAGTATGTCGAAAAAGTCATAGTATAGTATTTTGTAAAAAAAGTGATAAAAAAGCAATAGTTTGAAATGTCGAAAAAAAAGTGATGAAAAAAGCCATACTATAGTACGTCAAAAAAAGTGATAAAAACAGTCATAATATAGTATGTTGAAAAAAGTCATAATATAGTATGTCAAAAAAAAGTAAGAAAAAAGTAATTGAATAGCGTGTCTAAAAAAGCCATAGTAAAGTATGTTGGAAAAAGTGATAACAGAGTCATAGTATGTATGTCGTGAAAAAAGTCATAGTATGTCAAAAATTGTCATAGTATAGTATGTAGAAAAAAGTGATAAAAAAAAGTCATAGTATGGTGTTTCGAAAAAAAGTTATAGTATAGTATGTCAAAAAAAGTGATTCAAAAGTCATGGTATAGTATGTCGAAAAAGTAATAGTATAGTGTATCAAAAAAGTCATAGTATAGTATGTCGAAAGAAGTCATAGTATGGAATGTCGAAAAAGTCATTGTATAGTATGTCGAAAAAGGTGGAGAAAAGTTGAATACAAGCACAGATGTGATATTTGAATGGTTTTTGTAGCAAAAATTGTTGTATTTATTCTGCTCTTATAACACTGCAATATATTTCTTGTCCTGCCTATGCACCACCTGTCTATACTTGTTATATCACATTGCACTTTTCTGCTTTTTTTGCACTTCTGGTTGGACGCAAACTGCATTTTGCTGTCTTTGTACTTGTACTCTGCACAATGACAATAAAGTTGAATCTAATCTAATCTAAAAAGTATACAGAGGAAGTAGGTGACTGAAAATTGTATGGAAGAATCAGATAATACTGTGAATGCTGCTGAATCCGCATCTAAATGATATTACACATGTAAATTCTTTGATGAGAGGATTATGTAATGCAGCAAAGACCATTCTTGTTCTCATCCAACCGGCTGCTTTCTGAAATCACAGTGCATGTGTCAACCATTTAGACTAAAGATCACGGTCTGGCTATGTGGGTTAAAAGCTGGCTGTGCCTATTCACACAGGAAACAGAAAAGCGATCACAGCAATCAATCACTCCCACAGGGCAAACGTATTGACAGACAGATTAACCCTGGTCACACAATTTTAATACAGGCTACAATCAAAACACACACACTTATTTTATTACTTACTTAACTTTGAGGGAAAAATAATTTTTCAACACTTTTGTCTTCTTTCTGACTCATCCTCTTGCAAGTGTTGTGTTTTAGCTTGGTCAACTTTCCACCATCTAATTTGTTAGCTTTGTCAAGCTATCTGTTCGTATAGAGTCCCTTTTGGATTCCTTCATTAAAGTCCTGTTACGGTGGCCTGACATTGTGTGTGTGTGTGTGTGTGTGTGTGTGTGTGTGTGTGGAGGGGGGGGGATCTACAGCTGCTACCTGCCAATTGCATCTGACAAGCAGTCTGTTCACTTGTCTGTCACATGTCCACACACACCCACAGAGTAAGCAGATACATTAACACACACAGACAAACCATATAAGACATAAATATATTCAGAGACACACATATATACACAATACAGACAGAGGAATGCATCCAAGTACACTAGATAGCAATTCAGACCCTCAAAAACAGACGCAAACTACTGCACTCTCAGACACACCAAAGTTGAGAATAAACAGAAAACCCACTGTGGGATCATGTGAATATATTTTCTCTTCTTCACCTCAGCCTCAGAAACAGGCCTATTCCTGTTTTCCTCTTCATCATGAGAGGAAAACAGATGAAGATGTTTACATCCCGTACATGATTGAAAAGCCTCTAGGCGGCCTTCCCCGTAGTGCCGAGTCTGACCAAACGCTTGTGTTTCCATCCTGCATGTCAGAAATAGCAGGCAGCCTTTTGAATGTATATATATTACCCAGTGAAGATTAAATAAAAGACCAGGGCCCTCACATTTGTCTCAAGCCATTTCCCCCCAAACGAAATGAGCGACTGAACAGGAGATCAATATTTCCATTTGCGTAATGGCTTCGAGTGGGTGTTTTGAATTATTTGAATGATGGAAAAGTGTAGGAGTTAGGGAGGAGAGTGTGTGAGAGAGCAGAAAGACAAATGGAGAGAAAGGGGGAAAAGAGTGCTTTGCACAGCCTCCGTGCTGTTTGTGGACATGTATACATTTCTAAGTGATTGAATTTCCATATGTTTTTGCCATTACAGTTCCCCCCCTGTCTCCCCACTTTAATTTAGTTGTTAATAACAGAAGGAAACTTTGAACTCCAGACATTATCCTTTGTAACTTACAGCTTTGTGTAGTTGGACCAGTGTACAGTAGATACAACATCAGAACATAGAGACATATAGCTTGTTTGGCCAGAGTAAAGTTGTAGCTAAAACAAACTGTTTCACCATATTCAGCCCACAAGCTACAAGCTGAAATGGTACTCAAAAACTGGCTTGCTGCGTATGGCTCGTACATGGCCCAAATACAAACAGGCCAAATTCACCCAAAAAAAACAGCTTACTGTGTATGCCTATGCCATATCTGGCCTGTATGCAACACATTGCAACTAACCATGAAACGGGTATGCTGTGTAGGCTACTGGTCACATCTGGCCAAATAAGCATCAAGCTTAAACTCACCCTATGACTGTTCCAACTGAGCCATGACTACTTGATCTGGCCAACGTGTGTTTGCAGCTGTGTAGTGTTGGTAAGTAGTTTCGATTTTGTTAGTTGTGTCAACTCTGATTTGCTAATTTCCTTCTTTATATTACGATAGCATTTGCTACTGCACCAAACCAATTAAGATCATTTCATCTGATTTAATGGTAAGAAGAACTGGCTGTTGTAATGTAATGTTTATTGCAACCCCAAACCTAAAAGGTTTTACCTTAATCACAAACCTACCGACAGTCTTTAAAATGATTTTGAAATCGATTGTGGGGCTACAAACGTTTACAATATAGTTTTTGCTTGCACAACAGGAAACGTGAGAACTTATTCCCTTGATAGCATCTAGTTGTTATGTTAGATTTTTACATTTTTTGTGTTCCTGTAATTTTGTCTGACAGTGGTTAGCGTGGGGATTCTTTTTCTACAGGATCAAGAATTGTCAGGGTTGGGGATACAACTCAGGCGCAGACTGGAGTTGCTGCAAAAGAATCTTGTTGGTGAGCTGGCAGGGGAGTGCTGGGTCCAAAGCTGGCTGGGTCCAAAGCTGGCTGGGTTGGCAGTTGAGGTGCTGGGTCCGAAGATGGCTGGGCAGGCAGAGGATTCTGAAGATGGGTTATTTCTGGAACACGGAGCAGACAGAGCAGACAGATCAGAACAAGAACAAGAACAGGAACAGGAACAGGAACAGGAACCGGAACCGGAAACTCAACTCGGACCAAATAACAAAGGCTGGTGAAATAGAACACTGGTAGTAAGCAACAATCCAGCAGGGAGAGGAAAGTCAGACTGGTCTTTAAAGGCAGATGATGAGCAGGATGAGTTGCAGGTGCGCTGATTAGGATTGGTGCCAGGTGCGGGGAGAGAGCAGCATGGGGGGGCGTGTCCACACACTGTGGAAAATGAAGGTGGACACAGAAACAGAGACAGAAAACCAAAACACACCAACCTCACTGCAGGCATAACAAAAATTAGGAAATAAAACAAAACACATTCACACACACCACACTGACTGTCACCGTGAGGGAGTCACGGCAGGCGGGACGTGACAAGAATATAGACTGCAAATGGCCTTTGTGTTCAAGATATGACTCATGCGCTGGTTAGTGGCAGGGGTTAAAGTGGGCCTATTCCAGCATTTTTTTTTCCCAATTCATTCTCACCAGCGCACCGCCATAAGTCCATGCACATGACAAGTGCCTGTGGTTAGTTCACATGTCTGTAATGATTGCAGGACAGTTGCGTACTATTTGGTAAAGTCAGTTTAACAGGTGAAGATCACGTTGTCAGTAGCAGACAAACAGGCTTGGTGAACAACCCGTACAAACGTGCTGCAAAAAATCTGAGCTAGACTTTAAGAATTTTAAGATTGGTAATACGTTTTTCCCTCATTGTTGTACATGAAGTTAACTGAAAGTGAGCCCGGTGTATTTTATGTGGAGTGACTGCGTCCAACTGTTAGCCTTTTAAATTATACATTTTGTCCGCACCTGGTCATATGATAAATTAGGGGGCAATTTGGCCTTGTGCGTTCTGATTAATTGTGGCATGCAGTTTACACACACAGTTACAACTGCTATACCGACAGCATACTGACATTAGCGTTAAACTCAAAGCGAAACTGTCCCTATACAGCAGCTAGCATGGCTGGTTACTCTTCGTCTTGTTAGGAATCGTCCTCTGTGGACCACAAATATGCATGTGAAATTTCATGGCAAATGGTAGTATATTGTCAAGATGTGCTGTTGTGGCACAAAGTAACAGACATAATGACAAAAATAAATTGAGGACCACTATAAATTTGTCTTCAAATGATGGCAAAATTATAGTGGGCAAACTTTTAGAATTTAAAAGTTGTGTACACTAAAGCTAAATCTAATTTCACCAGTACATGTTTACTCATTTATCTCACAGATAAAAAAAATATCACAAAGCTGACTTTCACCAATACATGTCTATCTCACAATATCTAAGAACTTTATCTTAATGTACTACTCTACGGTAAATGTGTCTTCTTTTTATCCAGAAAAGAAACAAAAGGTGTCTCACAGAGTTCAGATGTGCATCCAGAGTTCAAGTGGGTTTCCTTTAGGTCTTGCGTCTCCAGCTCCAGCAGTTTATTATGTAAATGAGGCCGTCTCATTCATCATGGGACTGTGATGAAGCTGGCCAGAAGGGAATGTCATCTGGACACAGATCAGAGGGAAGTAGGGGGGGGGGGGAGTGGTACCAGGGGAACAGATGTAGTATCGTAGGTGGGAGAACATTTCCATAAGCCACTGAAAACCTAGGCGTGTAACACACACACACACACGCTCGCAGGACTGATGCCATCAGATAGAAAGACTGAGTCAAGGTATTCCTGGATGCCTAAGTGTGTGTGTGTGTGTGTGTGTGTGTGTGTGTGTGTGTGTGTCCATAACTTGGCTGGCCTTCGGCTTTTTTCAACCGTCTGGAGAGAGTTACAGCCACAATAGCGAGAAGCCACGCAAGTGTTCGTTCTCGGCTGCAAAATGTCCAGAAGAAAAACGATCTGCAGCTTTTATCCATGTTCTCTGTGGTCACAGCACTGTTTAGAGTTTAGATGTCTCATCAAAAAGGAATTCCACTTCAACTTTATCAATCTTATTTCAAGGGGCCAGGAGCCTGTGAAGTAGCTTGCAGATGTGACATGCCTGCTGAGGTTTAAGCCTTGGTTCCGTCATTAAATATAGCAGATATTATGTAATGGGTTATGGGTGTAATTAAGGGTTTGTGTAACTTCGTAGAACAGTGCAAACAACCACTTACCCACATTCATTTAGAGGATGTTTCTGGTTTCCAATCTGAGTCTTATTTTCATATGGTTTCTGGCAGAATTAAAGTGTTTGCTGCCAATGAGGAAATAACTTAATGACGAGTAAAAACAAGTTGGAATTGTCTCCTGATGGCTTTACTATATAAATGTGCCAATCATCTGTCAAGCTGCCAAGATAACTGCTGTCACAGAATGTCATGATGAGGAACTCGAACAGACTACAATAGTCTGAAAAATTGTCATAATTATTCCAACCGCCTCTAAGAGGACAGTACCCACTGTGCCCTACCTTCCCTCAACCAAACTGCAGATAGACAAAGTTAGTGCCAAGCTGTTTAATATATGGAGCATTGCCAGATGTTTCTCTCAGGAGATAGTGGACACCAAAACAGAGCAAAAAGAAGAGCGACTAAAAATGGACTGCATTTATATAGCTCTTTTCTAGTTTTAGCGACCACTCAAAGCGCTTTACACACTACAGGAACTATTCACCCCACACATTCATACTTTGCCAGATCAAAATGCCTATTGTGTTTTATAAAGAAATAGTAGTTGCCTCTATCCAAATTGCCTGGACTAGAACATCTATTCTCTATATGCAGAGTACCTGGCAACCACACAAGCAGCATTGCAAACTATTGAAAATATACAATCAAATTGATATTTTCAATAAAGTCTGAATTATTGCATTTTGTTGATGCAGGGAAAACAAACCTCCAGTGAACCCAAGGCAATGAAGGGAATTTATCTGCGTAAGCTACAGTATGTGTCTTCTCATTACAGAAGCCATTCCGGCTGAACGGCACGACAGAAAATGCAGAAGTAATCAAATCATCAATACACCACACGCCGCTCCCTGAATATCAAAGCTGTTATCTGCGTATGTATGATCAAAAATTAACGCAGTAAATCACAGAGGGATTCCGATTTAATGAGAAGATGGTTTTTTTTTCATTCCGTGCAGTGCAAGGCCACCTATTCCGGCAAAGACAGATCAAAACTAGTGAAATCATTTGCACTTAGAGCGATAATACTGTTGCTGTAATGATTTTACAGGAAGTTCAAACACCAACCATCACTGCAAGAATCTTGCTGTACAGTAAGTCAATATTTTCATTGTTGACTAATTCGCCTGAATCAATTTAGTAAATTACTATTTCTTCTATCTTTTATTTTTCAGTCTCCATCCATTCATCCATTTTTTCCCCTTTGTCTTTAGAAAGACTGAAGATTTACCATATTCTCGTTTTTCGGTCAAATGGCCTTTTGAATGGGAGTTAGAGTTTAGATTCTCGGCCTAAGCCCGAGCCCGACCCGAGCCCGACCGGACCTCGGGTCGGGCTCGGGCCGTTATTTTCTGCCACATCCTCGGGCCGGACCCTTGATCAAGCAATTTTATCCATTACCTTATTATCCTATTTGGGTGGGGAGATAGCTATGCCATAATCAGAAATATAATAAATATATATATAGGCTATATAAAAGTAACAAATGTGTACAAAAGTTAGGCTGCAGTTACAAAATGCAGCACGTGTCATGCGCGGAGTCTCCTCCTCTCGCACGCATCACACCGGGAGCTTGAAGATGTAAAGAAAAAAAGAAAAACAGGAGAATTAACTTTGAGCAAGTGTGGAGGAAAGTCGGAGGTATGGAAGCAGTTTAAACAAGTCGTGGGCAGTGACAACAATATGTTGTTCATCATTGTTTCTTTTTTTTTTTTTACGTTTCTTCATTCGGATCCACTTGCGATCCGTTCCATTCTAAACAAACAGCGCAGTTTACATGCTTCGTCCTTGTTGTATTATTCTAAACAGATTTCTCCAGTTCAAACAACTCTGAATTGTAGTTGAGAACGTCAGTTATAACGGCCCACGTATTAAAAAATTGTCAGGTTTAAATCGGGCTCGGGCTCATAATTACAGTTAATGTGTCGGGCCGGGCCGGGCCGGGCTCAGACACAACGTGCTCGGGCTCGGGCAGGTTCGGGCTTGATTTTTTGGGCCGATCTAAGCTCTAATGGGAGTGCTAGGGGCACTTTTATGCTAGCCTCAAAATAGCTATTTTTAAAACACTAAGAAGGCTCACAGAAGACACAACTGTTGTTCTTCCGGTCGCCGTCTATCGAGCCAGTCAAAAATAGTCGAGGGAGGAGAGTAAAGATGGAAAGCTCCAAAAGCTTAGTTCTATGTAAATGCACGGATAATTCGTTGTTTTGTCGTTAGTGAAACACAATATTGACCTTGTAGTTGAAAAAGGAGCCTCATATAAGAATGACATTTCCTCCTATGGAGTCCATTCATTCGCATTCGGAGATCGCCTATTTTGGACTGGGAAAATGGCGGATAGCGTAAACAACAACTTCTAACGTGAGTTGCTCAAAACCTTTCTTTTTAGTAAACTCTGGGTACACAAACAATGTTGTCAATGCTTTCGTTAAGGTGTAGAGGCCCTGGTGATACTTCAAGCAAAGTTTCATGTCGTCACCTTCCTAAAATAATGGCCTAAGTCATTTTTTCAGGTTTTTCAGAAAACACAAAAAACGAAATGGCCTAAGTCACACGCTTCACTTAGGCCATTATACTGTGTGTATAAGGTGTGGAATCACAAGACCTGTTCAACTGAGGATGTAGGCAATTTTACCAGAGGTGGCCAGCACCATGAGGAGATGATTTAGGAAAAAAAGAATATTTTTTGTCAAAAAATGACATAGGCCATTATTTTAGGAAGGTGACGATGTTGTGTTGAGCCTTCTTAGTGTTTTAAAAATAGCTATTTTGAGGCTAGCATAAAAGTGTCCCTAGCACTCCCATTGAAAAGGTCAAAAAACGAAAAATACGGTAAATCTTGAAAGTGGCGATTCCATCCTAAATATGCTTTTAAACGAAAGTTTGACTCGGGTACATTCACAAAAAGACCCTAGGTTGCATTTTGGCGAGAGTTACGTTTTAACATGCTAATATTTGCTGATTAGCACTAAACGCAAGGTATTTAGTCATAAAGTATTGGACAAATTTAAGCTGACCTGATGATGGTGCTAGGTGAAAAGTCAAAGGATCCCCAGTTATTCTGATTCATCTTGCAGGAGACATGAAAGTCTGAACCAAATCTCATGGCGATTCATCCGATAGTTGATAGCACAAATGAGAACACTGAGTGTTCTTTGTCACACCGTTGACCTGTCCATGCCCCCCTCCCCACCCCCCATCACTTTGTTGCAAAATCACTGCTCCTTCTCACCATATTCAAGCTTTAATCCTTCCTCTGATCATCGGGTGTGAGGCTGTTTAAGGAATTTGGCAAATCTGAGTGTCTATATTGGTCTTTCACTCAGTCACAGCATGACTGAATCATGAAGCACCATATGCTAACGATAATCGTCTGTCTCCGCATCTGTCATAAAAATCTCTTAATATCGTTTCCATCAGATAGGCCGAGCTGGTTGCAATTTCTCTGACAGTGTAGGACGAACTTTCGAAAGGAATGTTGCTTTGAGATGATTTGCTGCTGATAAGGAGTCTTGTATGGGGCTTGCATGCAAGGCTATGGTACATTAACTTCTCTATAATTAAAATTACTTTAGCAATCAAAAGTTTAAAATGATGCCAGGCCACATGTGTGTGTACACATGTAACAGTTGTTATATCCATTTGGCTGTTTCGTAATACTCTTTTGATTGTTCCTTTGAATATTAATTATTTTCTTGCCCTGCTCCATCTGTGTTTTCTCCTTACTGAAACTTACTTATGTGCTTGCCTGTGGCATTTACCTTGTAAGGGCTTAGTCATACTAGCATTTGCAAACGGAAATTTTCTAAACATTTTAATGGAATATAATATATTATATATTATATTATATTATATTAGGGGTGGTACGGTTCATGAAAAAACATCTGAACCGCTTGGTTCGCTTGTCCCGGTTCGGAGTGTGTGTGTGTCGCACGGTTCGTCAGTACACTGTTAATGTGCACTAACCACTTACTGCTGTAGTGCCCACTTTCGACACCTATGTTAAAACACTTACTGGAAACAACAAGGGGGATGAGCGTGACGAACGCAACACATGGCAGCTGATTGAACTAACGCGTCACGTGGTTCTTGCTGCTCCCGAATTTCAAAACAGACTTTAATGGCGTCTCGTTCAGAATACAACCTCGTATTTTACGAAAATAGTTCACCGAAAAGTGTTTCTGAAAACATTTTAAGCAAGAAATAGGCCATACAGTTGCTGAATCTGTCTGTTCTTTTGATTGACAAAGGTCAGTTTAAAAGATTTTCGTCAGATTTTGAGAGGCGCCGAGCCGAGCCCTCCTCAGGTGGAGTGTGGAGTGCTGCAGGTCACGTCACGTGTAGAAATGGCAAGTGGGAGAGATGAGGAAGGCTGTCTGGAGTTGGAGGATGCGCCAGCGTCGTATATAGTCTGGTGTGTGGGAACATTTTGGATTTCATGTTACCTATGATGACAGCGGAAATAAAATAATAGATAGAACTGCCACTGTGTGCATGTATTGTGCAACATGCATTCAATATGCTAATTTTAGCTATATATCATATGCTGAAGTATATTTCTGGAGTGTTAAAGATTAAAAGAAAAAAGAACCGTACAGAACCGAAAACCGTGACCCTTAAACCGTGATACGAACCAAACCGTGGGTTTTGTGAACCGCAGTTATATGTATAGTTGTGTGTGCACATTTTTCCTGTGAAATGAAGGATTATTGCAGATGTTTCAGGACTATTTTATTTCTAAGTATTTTAGATAATCTGGCTAAACTGTTGGGTGGTTTACAACCTGTCTGATCTTCCGTTTGATACCCTTGTTGCGTTGTAGTGATGTCAACATGATCCAAGATCTTAGCAATCAGTTTTGCGAGTAGGGTGTTATCACAATCAATAAAAAGATTGACAAAAATATGACGCAAGCTCTTAGGTGCTTATTTAGTTAGAAACACTTAAAGTAGATAAATACTTCAGACCATGTGCGAACCCCCGGTGCTGAAAAATGAGGCCAATGCCAAAAACTGCAGGTCCTCAAATGGCCACTTGAAGCTGGCTCTAAAAGGGAGTCAACCCCATGTATAATAAGACCGCTGCCTCCAAAGCACTTAACCATAACCAGTGCCTAATCCTAGTGCCTTCCAGGCAGCGCTGCCTGGAAGGAGCCGTTGGGGGCAAAAAACACCGATAAACCACGTTCAATCTCAAAACGGTGTGCACCGTTTTGCTACAGTTTCCTGGTTGAACAACATGTTTCCTCAGAACGGTGTGCAACTGCTATGAGATTTGGTGGGTGTGTCTCCCGTTTATTGGCTATGTCACAGGTGATACACCCCGGTTTCATTTTAAAAAATGGGTTGCTGCGTTTTGTCGGGGCTGAACGTGGCCATGGATACAGCGTTCGAGCCGGAGTCCTGCATCTTCCCATGAGAGCCCACCTCAGCTCCATCCATGCTCCACCTGTTTGCCCAATTTTGGAATAGCCAGGAGATAGGAGATGTTAGGCACTGCCAATGGCGACGAGAGCCACTGGGAGCCGCCCACTTTGAGCTCTTCAGAAACCTATGGGTGATGACAAGGAGACTATGTCAATACAGTCTATGCTTCAGACATGAAAAAGGAGTTCTCAGGGGCTAATCTTCATTAAACAGTGGCCAGTTTATTGTGTCTATGAAGCTATAGGCCGGACCCCATGAAAAAAACAATACTGAGCCCTGACACAGCAGAAGTGTCCACTATGACACTGTCCCTCAGTGCTGGAGCCATAACAACAGATGGCCGGAGCCTGTTGACATTTGGCCATCGCTATTCTTCTTCTATTTTTGATAAACTCTCAAAATCTGCAGTTTACATGTGTACATAAATGTCAACAAATGTCAAGGAAATGTCAAGGGCTTGGGCATGAAGACGGGCATTGATACTTGGAGTTTGTGCATGTGTGGGCAATCTGTACAAGTGTGTAAAGCTACAACGCTGACTTCAGTTGACTTCATGAACAAATGGACCATTTTAACAGATTTTTCTATTTTTAATTCCCTTTATTTTACCAGGTTTCATTGAGAAAATGCCTTTTTTAAGGGTTTAGGAAGCCAGCATAAAACGGCAACAATATAAAACACATAACATAAAGAGGCCAATAAAACTGTCACACACCACACAAAAGAGCATCATCAAGACTATGTTTACCTACAGTGATCTTACACTGTTCCCCTCATCTTTAATTGTAACTTGCGCGAAATGACCCAGGCACCGCTCTTTGGCAGTCTGGTTTCAGCAAATAGCGACAAAGTAATGATACGTAAAACATCAATGATGACAGATTCTACCTGTCATTAGTGCTGACAATGATTCCAGTTTAGAGGGCAAAATGAGCAGCAGGAAGCATATCATTACCAGGTTGTTACTCTCGCCAAGCATGATGCAAAGCTGTGACACTGGGTAAGAGGGAAGAGGAAGGAAAACAGGGAAATGTGGAGTTGGGCAAAGGAGACGGAAGGATTTAATGAGCATCTCTTTCTTATCGCTTTCATCTAACTAGGCTAACATGATAAACTAGTCACCATGTTCCCCTTCAGCCTCCATCGCTCTAGTTACCGCCCTATCCACCACACAAACCAGGTCGCAGGCAACGCATGATAAACCTGTGGGAAGCTCAGAAGAGAAGGAGATGGAGAGAGCGTTCACTTTGTTACGCTGATAAAATGCTGATTCGTTTCTTCTTCACCCACTCTTTCTCCTATTCTTTGTGTCGTCGCCCATCAGCAGCGATGACAAAATGCAAGTGACATCTGTTTTTACTGTAAAAAAGTGAATCAAAACCTGCATGACTCACATGACTCTCCTTTCCATTCCAGTTAAGCCCTTCTAGTAATTTGTTTTTCATCCAGTAACAATAAAACAGAAAGATTG
The DNA here is from genome assembly GCF_008315115.2 of Sander lucioperca. Taxonomy (NCBI): domain Eukaryota; kingdom Metazoa; phylum Chordata; class Actinopteri; order Perciformes; family Percidae; genus Sander; species Sander lucioperca. The sequence continues at coordinate 9,298,692 of NC_050194.1, read as the reverse complement.
ATGCACTTCAGTTTCATGGCGAATGAGAACACATGAGATCAATTTCCTCTCTTGATGATGTCTGTTTTAAATTTTCATAGCACACATTTACGTAGCTCACTCGCAGTAAAAGTGACTTGCAGTAAAGTGCAGGCAGGTTACATTAATTAAACTTTTCCCATTATAAACATTTTTAACTTGGGTTTTCAATGGGTGCAAAGTCTAATCAATAGCAGCTCTAATTAAACTTGGCAGTCTGTGAATGCGAAGACAAGTTTGATAATGATGGAGTTGCTCCAGCTGACACCCAATACACGTCTGTGGTGCATGTGACCTCAAACAGGCTGTTCTCATGAACCATTCACACATATAGCTATGAAAAGTAGAGCACTGTAATGTATTCCATGTATTCATTGCTGTTTTTCACCACAGTGACTGCCACTGTATAATAACGCTGTGGTCTATGTAGGGAGGAGGTCGGGGTGGATGGCTGGGTCATAAAACACAGGGCTTTCAAGCTGGGAAGCTTAGTTTGCATCCTGGCAACGCAAGACCTTTATCCAGGGTTAGTCCGGGGAGTGTTTTAATCCAAACCATGATTTTTTTCTAATCTTAAAGGGGTGATAGAATGCAAAACCGATTTTACGTTGTCATAGTTGAATAACGACAGTTCAGTGGGTAAATAGGACATACATAGAAGCTCAAAATCCCATTGATACCCCTTTACTATGCAAATCTCACATTTTGAAACTGCCGCTGAAAAAGGGGCGAATCTGAACAAAGCTAAAAGTTGACGTCAATATCTCAACTCCTAGTCTTTGTCACGCCCCAACATTTGCATAGGCTACACCACTGACCTGAGGTCAGCTTAGTCTTCTGAATCTAGCTAGGTCATGCAGATCTCCAGAGGTCCGCTATTTAATTACTAAATTCACTTCTGAGACTTTTTTTATGCGAGAAATCAACCACGTAGAGGTCAAATATGGGCCGTTTTACGAAAATTGATGGCTAATTGCAAATTTTGTCTGACTGTGTGTCGCAGTTCAGCAGGAGCTCAGCAGGCTACATGACAACGGCCGGTGCTGCCTCGCCGCCCGGCGTGTCCTACTTCATAGACTCGCTGTGAGCTAGCTGGATCTCCGCGGCGCTCCATATCTGCGCAAAGTCACCGTTTCTGGGTTACTGGACTACAAAATGCCGAGGCCCTGATGGAGCTCCAGGGCCTGCAGCTAGTCGCGATCTTTACCCATAGGATTGAAGGGACAGTAGCAGCTAACAAAATCCCTCATGTTCACAAAAATGCATTAAATTGAAATCGGACACCATTGTTAGCTTTATAAGACCTTGGGGTAGATGTTATGTAAGTGGCGTGACGAAATTCAAACTGTAAATATACTCTAGTTATGCTGGCAGCTGGCAGCCGGCCAGCTCCGCAGCCCCAAGCCCCGGTAGCCCAGTAACTGAGAAAAGGTGACTTTCACTGGGTATGGAGGTTGCCGTTTTCTCGTCAGACTGTGTGGAGCTCCTAAAGTCCGACACGTCTTACCAAATTTGCAATTAGCCATCAATTTTCTTAAAATGGCCCATATTTGAGCTTTATATAGTTGATTTCTCGCATAAAAAAGTCTCAGAAGTGAATTTAATAACGAAATAGCCCGACAAACAATGTATGGGGTTCGCTCAAACCAATCAGCACACAGCTCATCTAAATATTCATGAGCATACCATATTTGGAAGAAAAGCTCTTGTTCCAAATAGAGCCATATTCACAGGGTAGTTATGGGCCTAATAAAATAGCATTCGGGCAATTTTCAGCACAACCAATGTTACATACCCTATTAGGAGACCTTAAGGAACAGTGTGAAATACCCTATATAATCATTCTATCACCCCTTTAAAGCAACACTAGAGAACTTTTCCCGCTTCGGGCCCCCTACAGATTGGAAACTACAGATCCGCTACCCGATCTGGCAAACTTACATAATGCGGTTATAGCTGATAGAGGGCTGCAAAGCAAATGCAGAAGTGCTGTTCACCCTGTTATGAGTTGATTAACCACTGAAACGATTTTGGAAACATTATTTTAAGGTACAAAAGAATCTTTGGTGTTGCTTTAACTAGTAATTTTGGTGCCTAAACTTAACTGTCGTCGCTGCATGATGCTCACTTTTTGTCACCTAAACTCACCTGCCCCCGAAAGGACCACGCGGTGCCCTGTACCCGGTGCTCCTGTACCAGGTGCCCTGTACCCGGTGCCCTTTACCCGGTGCCCTGTACCCGGCTCCCAGTCCCCTTTTGTCGGCTAATCTCAATTAGCAATGGCTTCTGAAACAACCGACCCACTGTGCTGTATAGCTGGTTCCCAGTAAGTTTTTGTCAGCTAAATTTAACTGTACAGACTGCTGAACTTAACTGTCATGTGACCGATTGCCTAATTTCGTAGGATATCATACCAATTGGTATGCATAACTTTTTTTTACAATATCATACAAACCGGTTCATGAAAATGCATTGCCTCAAATGTCAATTAAAGTATTTCTAACACACTACCCAAAAGACCAGTGGCAAGTCTGTTTCTTGTTTCTAATTCAGGTCGTAATGGGCATCCACAGGCCCCAGCTGTATTTTATTAAAAAAAACACCTGTCTGAAAAACATTAGGCTTCATGGTATAATTTATAGACTGGTGTAGTGGCTTTGAAATGATTTTTCTTGCTCTCGTGAGGGAAAAAGAAATCTCTGCTCAGATTGTTTAACAATATCTCTAGAGCAGTAGTTTATATCTACTGGGAAGCTTTATGCTGCAGTGGAGCAGCTTGAAAAACGCAACATAGCAACAGAAGGGCGGTGATAACGTTCACACAAAGTGACTGAACGGGAGCAATAAAACAAGTTACAGGAGCTCTCATCTCAAAAGGAAGACATTTATATTGTTCTCTGGCTGTTTCACTCTAAATAACTGAACTGTTGACTTTCTCTTCCTTCATTTGCCCTATTCTCCTCACTCCATCTCATCTTTCTCTCTATGTTCTCACATATTACTTATTCTCTCGCGGTTGTCACTTGCACATAGCCCCAAGAGAGGGGAAGTGAACTGAGCTGCTATTAACCAGCTATCATGAGCTGTCCGATTTAATATAAGTTCATGAGGGAGGCAAGGCAAACGCACACACACACACACACACACACACACACACACACACACACACACACACACACACACACACACACTCTCTGACGCACACTGATCACAGACAAAAGGGTATTTATTCACCTTCAAAAAAATCCTGTTTTTGTGTATGTTGTTTTAGGACAGGATACAATTAATTTTCAGTGAAGATCCACACATCACACTGTAATCGTAAAGGTCCCATATCATGCTCATTTTCAGGTTCATACTTGTATTTTGGGTTTCTACTAGAACATGTTTACATGATTTAATGTTAAAAAAAAGCATTATTTTTTTTTATACTGTCTGTCTGAATATGAATCTGTTGATACTGCTGCTAAGATTCCGGCAACACACTTGTTTCGTCTGCTTACGTAAATACCATTAACGACTGCTGATGACATATCAGTCTTAAAGGATTGTTTCATTTCATAGGGGAAGATTTCAACCGCTACCCCTTTAAAATCTGTTCTGAGGGGCAAGTCAAACAGCAAAGGGACACTCGAAATAGGATTTTTGAGTATTTGTCTACTTTAAGAAATGGGATTGGGCCTAGTCTATATCCTCGAAGTTCCACTTCCGGGATTGCTCCGTTGCCCGACGGAAATTCTGCCGGATTTCACTCATTTAGGCCGGATATCCGTTACCTTGGGCTTCCTTTGTGTTGGCATTTTAAACTCAGGTAGATTTCTGAGGGCTATGGTTAACTGCTCCTCAGATCTCTGCAGGGTAAATCCAACCAGCTAGCTAGACTATCTGTCCAATCTGAGTTTTCTGTTGCACAACTAAAATAACTTTTGAATGTCCACACGTTCCACCAAAACAAGTTCCTTCCCGAGGCTATTTTGCAGAGGCGCCGTCGCTCCGTACGGCGCTTAGCGCTGCCCAAGACGATTGTGATTGGTTTAAAGAAATGCCAATAAACCAGAGCATGTTTTTCTCCCATCCCGCAATGCTGTGTGGACTAGCCAGACTAGGCCTTAGTAAGCACAATAATAGAAAAAGTTTAAATTCCTATACCACCATAACTAGCCAAAAGCAAGGGGCTGCACATTGTGTTTTGAAATTTCAAGGACCAATTCAATGTTTTTCATGTAGACTGTGACGGTAATTCTATTAGCTCTCCACCTCCACCCTGGCCGTCAGTTGGCCTGACAGTGTGTGTCTGGATGCACTCCACTGCTCATGACTGCTTTTGACATGCTGCTGCAGCCGATATAGTCCAAGCCATGATCCAACACTGCTTCTATCATGTAGATGTGACAGTGTTGGCTAAAATGTTTAAGTTTTAAGTTATTTATTATCAATGCACAACAATTACAAAAGCAGTTGTCAATAAAAAAAATTGGGTCTCAGGCTCCCTCCAACAGTTCTAATTAAATATGTTTTCAAAAAGAAATCACACAAATAAAAATATAAAAAAATCTTTGAATCTAAGACATAAAATAGTGCAACACAGTGATAAAATATAACATGAATGAAAATATGAAATAAGAAAAGCAGGATGTATAAGCATAATAAGGAGTATATATATATATATATATATATATATATATATATATATATATATATATATATATATATATATATATAAAGAGATGTAAACCGTTTGAAAACAGTAGTTAATGGATAAAAAGGTAAGGTGACAAAATGTCACACAGAGATGAAGCCTAAGGAGGAGAGACAGTGAGGTTAGAGGAGTGAGAAATAGGGTGACAGACATAAATAGGCCATCACACAGTTTTAGTTCCATGTACTGTGTGACGCTGTGAAGTGGAAACGTGTGGATGTATATCATTTTTTACGTGATGCTGTGTCTGTTTCCATCCATCTAGCCCTCCTGCGGACACCAGAGAAAGTGATGATGAATGTGGATAGACCGATCTTTCTTCACCTCCCACAACAATACCTTGGGCATTCTGATAAATTGTGCTTCACACGTCTCAAAGAACAGTGGCAGCAAAACATAGAGTGATCAAATTTTGTATTATGAAAAGTGTTGGGTCTCACTATTTTTTTGGCAGACTGCTTATTTAAGGAAGTACTCTAATTTCCATTCCAGTCCGTGGTTTTGTGTCTCTTCTGTCTCGTTGCTTTGGTCTTTTAAGTAAGTAAGTAAGTAAAGTTTATTTTTATAGCACATTTAAACACAGCTCGCGCTGACCAAAGTGCTGTACATAGTGCATTAGCCACAGGGTAATAAAATAAAATAAAATAAATACACTTAGAGCTGTTACACACCAAACCAGACGGCCGACCGTCGGCAGAAAAGGCAGTCGGACTGATCAGTCGGGTCCCCGAGGTCCCAAAACGTGCCTCAAAACACAATGAGGTGACGCCGACTTGAGCATACGCTCTGCGCGTGCGCGAAACGTAATACGTCTCCATAGCAGCAGGCGGCGCTTCTCTGTATTGTTTCCCAGAAAATGAAAACCGCCAGCTGATAGGACGAACGCGTCACGTGGGTCTTTTTTCTCTGGAAATTCACAGCCAGACTGTCATGGCGGCTTGTTCAGAATACGATCTCATATTGTACTAAAATAGATCACCGAAACGTGTTTCTGAAAACATTTTAAGCGAGAAATAGGCCATACAGTTGCTGAATCTGTCTTCATTTCAGATCAACAAAGGTCAGTTTAAAAGATTTTCGTCAGATTTTGAGAGGCTCATCCGCTCGCCATTTCCAGGTGAGTCCCGACAGTGCCCTGTCTCCGACTGAACATGTCGGGTCAGCCAAAATGAAGGCCGACGGCTCCTCCGACGGACGACGGCACGGAACACACCGAACAGACTCGAGTCACTGACCTCGCCAGACTGTCCGACGGCCGATAATCAGGTTGGTGCGTCAGGGCCCTTACAGATCCGTGATTTAAGCTAAAACAACATAAAGAGACAAACACTTAATTACAAACATAGCAGGGTAAGGCAATTCAAACACCGGGAAGGCCAATGTAAAAAGGTGAGTTTTGAGCCTGGCTTTGAATATTGCAATTGAAAGGGCATTTCTGATGTCAGGTGGCAGTTGGTTCCACAGCTGAGGGCCAACAACAGAAAAGGCTCCGTCACCTTTTTGCTTAAGCCGGGACCATGGGACATGAAGGAGACCTTGGCTGGAGGATCTGAGGGACCTGGGAGCTACGTGGGGATGAATGATATCCGCTATGTAGCTGGGGGCCAGGGCGTGAAGAGCTTTAAAAACCATCAGCAGTATTTTAAATTGTATCCTAGACTGGACTGAAAGCCAGTGCAAGGAGGCTAGGACAGGTGTAATCTGTTCATGATTTTTTGTGTTCGCTTTTTTGTAGTTAATTTGTATCACTTTGTGGTAATTTTTTTTATCTTTGTAGTTGCTTTGGTCTTTTTGTAGTTAGGTTATTTTGCCATGTCATTGTAGTTGTCTTATGTCTCTTTGTGGTCATTGTGTGTCTTTTTGTGGTTGTTTTGCCCCGTTCCATATTTGTTGTGAGTCTGTTTTTGGTCTTTTTGCAGCTGTTTTACATCTCTTTAAAGTTGATTATTTGTGGTCATTTTGAGTCTCTTCTTGGTTAGTTTGTTGTTAGTTTGTGTCTCGTTGACATTTTTCAGTTGAAGGCAAGGGGGGCCCCTGACACTTTGGGCCCCTCGGCCTGTGCTCGGTATGCTCGTTCAGTAATACATCAATGACCAAGTGTCAGACAGACAAAGTTAGCAAGTAGCTGGTAAACTAATGAAGCGTTTAGCAGTAAAAGTGGCATATATTTAGTTCAGGTGTTGGTGGAGACCAAAACAGAGCTAAATGAAGAGGGAATATTGGACTTACATTAATAACCATGCCTGTGGAGGAATGGTTATTACATAGGGATGTGAAGGCTAATATTGCTATGTCTGCTGGATGTGTAGTAGACCAACTGTTTGCTAATCACTTGTAAATGTAGGTAAAAGAAATCTGTCAATGTTGTGCTTTTAGCTTAGGTTGTTCTGCTGCTGCCAAGTGGCCAAAAACATCAAATACTTGTTTTGGGAGCACATCATAGATGTCAAACAAGGTGAGAGAGGACATACATTCTGACATGCTAGTCTTTCTGTTGTGGCCTTGTTAAGCATCCTAGGTGCAGAATTGGTTGTCTTGCTCTATCACATACTGCATGGGATAAAATTACATTGTCCGATGCTCATTTTCATTCCAAAAGTTGAATGCCTGTTGGCTCAGGCTGATATTGTGGGGTCTCATCCAAGCATAAAGCCATTGCTGCTAAAAGAAAGAGGAGGTGTGAATGTCCTATTTGGTTTTTCAGCTCAGTGACAGAAGAGTGGAATAAGAGCATCCTTGTCCCCCCCATACCCACTCTGCCTCTGAATGTTCCTCCTCTCTCCAAGTTAGTGTGCCGCTGTTCTCAGCCCCCTGTGGCCTCATTATCACACAGACAGACTGAAACACAGCAGCCATATCTGAGACCAAGCACAATAGCCCACACACAACCTTAGATGGCCTTACTTCACAGAAACTTAAACACACAAACACACAGACTGATATGAATAAAAAATAATCGCATTATTGATCAACACTGTTGATCATATCTTAGTCAATCGACTTAGTAATAATATTAAAATAAGTGGCTTGGCAGATTGACAGCCATTGTTCTAGGTCAATCCTGGGCCCTATTCTTTTATTTTTTCACGTTTCCTATTGGTCACATAGTTAGTAGTCATATATTGTTTTATTTTTCAATCCACCACTTTAGTCTGGACTGTACTGTTTAAGCTGTGGATGGATTTCTATAAAACTGTATGGAGAAATCCATGGTTCCCAGATGATGTATCCTTATGACTTTCCTGATCCTCTGTTTTAATGTATCCAGTGAAATATATTAACTATTTCTTTTTACACATTTTAATGAGCATTGTAGGAGGGAGCCTAATATCTAAGATTTTCATTGCCAATGAAAACTGTAACTGTAACATATTATAATACTACAATGTGTAAACATTTAGTGCAAAGCACAGCAGAAAATGTTTAATTCTATTAATCACTCAAAGCTTTTAACTCCAAGCTATACCTCTGATCTACTCAGCCCATTCGTATTGGGACACACACTTAGGTCAGTGGCCGTAGGTGACCATGCCATGTTACATAAACTGTGGCATTGTAAACTTTTTTTCATTTAAAAGTCAAATAATAATATACAGTACAACTGACTTTTAACTGATTTGTATGACTTTTTTAATCTCATTTATTTGGCTTTACTTTTCACTGTATAATCATATTACTGTCTTTTGTTTAAGCACTATGTTTGCTTTTTGTATGTTGCTATGAAAAGTGGTATACAAAAACAGTTATTATTATCTTTGCTGATCTGTGGCGCGTAGATGACAGAGACGTAATTAGCGGGGCCAAAAGGTTCGCCGGGGTGGACCACTAATCTCAGCGCTAATTAAAATTCAGCTTGTGCAGCTCATCAAAACAAATAGGGCAGAACAATAACGAGAGGAGGGATGGAGTTCAAGAAGGGAGGGGGATAACAAATGGGGCGTATACATTTGTGTAAGAGAAGGAGAAAGAATGAATAAATGAGAAGACAGCGGTTCTAACATGCTTACAGAGCATGAGTGTGTCTGTAACCAATGATAGTGGGGTCCCTCCCTGGTAGAAGATGATAGGGTGAGACACTGGGGACATAAGAATGAGGAGGAATTTCGAAATGCACGAAAAGGAGCCCCAAAATGCCAAAAAGCATGTTCACAATCCGACAGGTTAAGAAAAGTGAGGTCGGGACACGGCAGCTAAAATGGAACAGAGCGATCCCTCCCTCTCTCTCTCTCCTCTTCACCCTGTTTTCTTCTGTTCCTCTCTTGGCAATTCCTTGTTCTTCCACTGAATCAGCCGTCTGCCAAAATGACTTCCCTGGTTCTCGAGGCGGCAAGGCCCTCGTCAGATCTGAGAGCACTGGAGGGGGAGAATTGGCAGACAGAAGCATAAAGAGAGAGCCAAAGAGGAGTGAAGGCAAAAGTAAACAAATGCAGATGGTCTTTGTTGTCACAGTCCGTCGGTGGATAACATGGCGAGTCATTTCACCTCTCGGGGCGAGGTGAGGGATACAAGGCTGCCGCCATGTCATGATGGAAACATCACGTTTGCTGTGTTCCTCCTCCCGTCTTTTCTTCTCCATCGCTCCCACAGCAGGACCTTCCGAAATAAACTCCCTCGCCTCTCAACATCAGCTAATCCTGGATCTTCACAATCCTACCTACAGCACCTTTAAGTAAAGGATCTGAATACTTCTTCCACCACCAGTCACAGAGTTTACATTACCTTCGTCCAGCCTGCTGGGGGAAGAGACAAGGCACTGAATACACAACAGTGGGTTTCTCTCTGTATGATGAATATTTAGCAAAAAAGAAGACAAAGACAGACTGCTGGGACACATTCACTCTGTTTCTGCAGGAGTTTTCCCCATCTTGGACTGAGAGAAAGAACCCATCATAAAAATGTCCCAAAAATATCCAACATGTCATTTTTTTCTAATATTCCTAAAATCTTAAAGCAAAAAATAAATAAATAAGAAAACACTCTTAAATCAGTTTGAGTGATCCCACTTACAAACACTTGTGCACCCAGAGAATAACTGCAAATAAAAAATGACATCCATTCCAAAAATGAAATGCACACTGCTTATAAAGGGAAATGTATTTATTATTCAGGGTTGTGCGTACACATGCTGTGTATTGCTGTTGTCTAAACCTCAAAAGAAAAGCCATCAGACACACAGTCAGCAGCAGTGGAGAAGAATCCTCTCATGCTGGATCCAAGATAACGGGAGTGAGAGCAGATAGTATACGGAGGACCGGAAGAGAGAGCAGCTTCTTCACTGTGACGTTACAACTAATTCAATTAAATGCACACATGCTATTGAAATGTATGCACGTGGAGATATACAAACCTGCCAACCGACCTTTTTTTATACACTGTCAGATCCATGCGACATGAATGTGGGAGCTGGAACACAGGGCCAGGAGAGGACAACAGGGGCACACTGGTTCATCTGCAAAATATTGCCAGTCCAATTCATCCAAGTTGTCTTTATGTTATGGTCTACCAAGAGTCTGTAGTTAACTTTTGGGCAAACAGTCAAGCCAGGATATTTTGTACAAGTGCTACATATTTGCCACTGCTGCTCTGCATATTTCTTTATAAGCACATTAAGATACCTGAATTTCAATATGGCTCCACTGATCAACCGTCCCTGAAAGCCTGCTAAAAAAAAAGTTGATATTTGAGGTAATACTGTAGCTGGTCTTCCTAATAAAGAATAGGCTGGAGTTACAGGTTTGGAATAAAAAAAGCACGAAAGCCCCAGTTATCTCATGGTGCTGTTAACTATCCCTACCAATGGAGCGTATTTACTTTTTAAGCGCTGGCATATTTTATATGGCAATGTCAGATTCACTAGAACAGAAGGAGGCAGAAATAGACTAGGCTAGGCCTGCAGATTGGAAGAGTGTAGTCTACGAAGATTACAGTCCTCCTGTTGAATATCAGTCAATTCTTCAGTCGTCACTCTGAATGTATGTCCGTGGTCCCGTCCAGCAGGAGCCTGCGTAGTTCCTGGGGGTCAGTGACAGGAAGAGAACAGGTGTAGTCCTGGCAGACGTAGGCTGTGGCGACACCACCCTGCTGGGACATGGAGGAGAGGACGGGCAGACGCTGGCACAGGAAACCGTCTGCATCGCCGTCAATGAGCATCAAAACCTGCCAGAGGGAGAAGGGGTAAAGGAGGAAGAAACGTAGGAAAAAAGGAAGTTAGTTTAACGTGTCAAAAATGTACTATTTTGGCTTTTTAGCATGACATCAAGAAACCGCAGAACTGCTAAAAAGGCAGAAAAGAGTTCTCAAACTGACACAAATATAACAATAACGGACACAAATATAATAGTGCAAATAGGAACATTTTGTGGAGCATCCATTTTTCAGTGGAGCATCTCAGCAGGGGATGGATCCCAGTTGTGAAAGTGATCACTTTCTATTTTTTTCATTTAACAACTACACAGTTATCCATAAGCATTCAGACAAACCAACATAACACTCTTTATAATAACATTCAATCTTGGCTCAGGAGCTCCTATCGTCCCATGCCCACAACTGAAGAAAGACAACAGAGTGTGTGGATAGATATTCAATTCAATTTTATTTATAGTATCAAATCATAACAAGAGTTATGTCAAGACACTTTACAGATAGAGTAGGTCTAGACCACACTCTATAATTTACAAAGACACAACTATTCCAGTAATTCCCCCAAGAGCATGCATTTAGTGGTGAGGCAAAACTCCCTTTTAGTGAGAAATCTCAGACAGACCCAGGCTCTTGGTGGGCGGTGTCTGAAGGTGCCGGTTGGGGGTGTGATGAACAGTGGCAATAACAGTCACAATAAAGATAATGGAACTATGACCAGAAATAGTAGTTGTAGTAGTTCATGGTGTAGCAGGGCACTGCAGGGTGTAGCAGGGCATAGATACGTGCTTTATGTGTCCTGCCTGCAGTAAAAGTGGTTCCCAAATTAACCTCAACTCCATTTCTACACCAGTGTCGCCCTTTCACACCCAACACAAATCATTCAAATATGGGAAACTACTGACAAGTAGAGTGCGGATCGGGCCGCATTTTTCTGTCCGAGCCCGGCCCGCGTCTGACAGAGCAGTAACCGAACCCGAGCCCGACACAGTTAAAATATCATTTCTTTTCTCATACTAATGACACATGTAGGCTATGTTTGTTTGTGTGGAAAGCCCGCTTTTATTAAGTAATTGTAGGAAGGCATTCGGAAATGTCAACAGATGAGCATATCAGCGCACGCGAGGCAACAAGTGCACGCTAATAAGCTCTTTTAAATTTCAATGCCTTATCTCGCTGATGTGACCGAGCCCGACCCGAACCCGAACATCATTTCTATATATATATATAGGGGATAAGGAGATCGCCTGTCAACGTATGTAATGTTACTGTAATGTAACTTATGTTGATGTATGTGTGTATATGTGTGTGTGTGTGTGTGTGTGTGTGTTTGTGTGGGTGCTCTCAGACAGGCAGCAGAGCGAAGTTAAAGAGGGCTGTCCTGTCCATCCCTAAGGCAGCTTCCTGTCAAACACGTGTCATTTCCTCCAGGCCCGGCAACACCCGTGGTTCACAACGGAGCGAGAAAATGACAACATAAACAACGTGCGGAGACAGAAACGATACAAGGAGGGAGCGGAGGAGGAGACAGAAAGGCAGAATGTGGAGAAAGCTCCGGCGATACATCTCATCTCAGGTCAAGTTCTGCCAGAGAAGACTGACATGCATGTCAGACAGCCGACTGACGGGTCGTTCAGAATACATCAAAAGGGTACACAAATACTGATGGCTGTTGGCTTGATTGATCGTCGGAGCTGGACAAAATGCAGGAAATGTCCATCATTTGCGGTCCCGAAACCGGCCACTTCAGTGAGAGTGACCGGAGGGTGTGTGAATATGTGGCTGAAAATGAAATGAGGGACCGCCCAATCACTAGATCCATCATCCAAGTAAGAACTCTGGAAATCACCAGAGAGTTAAACATACCCGCCACCGAGTTTAAAGCCAGCCTCGGCTTGTAGTGCAGGCGTAATGGGCTGTGTTTGCGGCGGAGGACAAGTCTCGCCCAGCGCTCGACTGCAGAGAGAATTGCTGCGGTCTTTTCAGCGCATTTTGATTAACTTAAGAGAACTCATACAGACTTCGTTATTAAAATGAGATTTGGGGCCCTATCTTGCACCCAGCGCAATTGACTTTGTACACCGATGCATGTATCATTCCCATTTTGCACCCGACGCACAGCTTTTCCCTCAACAGACTCACGTCGGTAAATTAGGGAATGAATTTGCGCTCCCGGGGGCGGTTCAGCAAAAAGAGGAGGCGTGTTCCGGTGCAAACGTTCCCTAGTGCTATTTTGCAGTTTCAGAAAACAGTTCCGCCACAGATCAGGAAAAACCTATTCTAAAGTCAGTGGCGCGTTATTCAGATGCTATTAAGAGTGTGCACACCGCACATACACTTTGCTTCTCTCATCTCACGGACCCAGCAGTTCCCATTTTTGCAAACCATACATAAATACAAGGAAAAATATGACCTTGTTTTACACAAGGAAATATTAGAGGACTTAAGGAGATGTAATGTTGAACTGCATGTGCCGATGCCACTTAACCCAAATGCCCCAGCAGCAGCAGGGTAGAGGAGAGACAGAAGAGCTGCATCGGCTATAGTGAGGTAATCTCGGTCTAATGTTAAGACTACATTGCAAAAATATCACCATGCATTCATAACCTCGTGATTCAGTGAGAGTGAGCCCAAAACATTGGTCTTCAACAAGTCTTTTTCCAAAAATGAGTAGACACTCCTCTTCTGTCCTCTTGTCTGCCAACCAGCATTCGCCCAGGCCATCATGCAAAACGGTTTGCATCTGCTCCATCCTGTCTCAATGAGACCTCATGCTCTCATTCACCGACCGTCTTAATGCGCCCCCAAGTGCTCCACTCAGCCATTTAGACGCTCATTTGTGCTGGTAGGCACCTGCCCTTCTAATGCCAAGAAACTATCAATGGGTTACGCTTCGCCTCTCCTGCCATTGAAGACTGCACCACCGCAGCGGTGGGGTGATTCTGTTCCCAGTACTAAATGAGATGTCTACTAAATGGAAAAAAATGAAATTCCTCCTTAGGGGATGATGAAGGGATGCTGCCCTTATCTTATCTTATTCTCTGCAGTGATGCTGGGAAACCTCTGCACACAGCTCAGAGCATAAATAACCTGAAACACAGGAATCACACAGATCACTGTAGAGGGTTGGCAGAAAACACTTGAAAGGGTTTAACATTCACAGACAGACAGACACACACACACACACACACACACACACACACACACACACACACACACACACACACACACACAGGGGAAGACTGGTGAGGAGTGTGATGGAATGTGGTCATAGCGGTGTGACCGTTGCTATGGAGACAGGAGGAGGATTTCCCTGCTAAGCCGAAACCTTTTCCTCTCTGTCCTGACTCTTTGTTTTGCTTGTCAGCTTCACGCAGTCCCTCTCTGGGGCCAGACCATATCCAGCCGCGCGCCCTCATCTGAAAGGCCACGCTGTAGTCTGTCCGTGTCACAACAACTCTATCTGCACACACCCCTGGGGACTGGACAGGACCAGAGTGTGTGTGGAAGAGTGATGGAGAAAGACATCAACAGAGAGAGACAGATTATGTGGGAATGTGTACACGAGGCTTGTGAACATGATGAAGTGAATGCAAAGTGTGCGGCCTTGTATTCTGTGCACTGCAAAGTGTGTGTGTGTGTGTGTGTGTGTGTGTTTGAAGCTGTAGCAGACAGCACAGTTGGCTACACATGAGAGCACAGTCAAACTCCCACTGGGTTAATTCCTTCATACACTGGGCAAGCCTGAAACAAATACATACACAACATACACACACACGCAGACACACACACACACACACACCATGTCCCCACACTGGCTGCTCCCTCCCACTCTTTCTCTCTCATTCTGCCAAAACAGTTGAGCTCAAAGAACACAGTGTACCTGTGCTGAAAGTAACACACACACACACTCACACACACACACACACACACACACACCCCTCTTCAGGAACCATTGAAATGTTTTCTCTCCCATCGGTTTCTAACCTTGCTAGTCCGCACACGACTCACAAAGCCGACCACTATCAGCAAGATAGAGCTACAGAAACCCAATGAACACACCAAACGCACACTTTAGAGAGCCGCTGTCGCACCTGAGGAAGAGGGATGGTGGTAAATAGCGCAGCAGCCAAGGGTGAGCAGATTTACTCCCTCCATCACTCTCACTCCGCACGCGCACGCACACACACGTGCACACACGCGCGCGCGCGCACGCACACACACACACACACACACACACACACACACACACACACACACACACACACACACACACACACACACACACACACACACACACACACACACACACACCTGCTCAGTCATCATAACAACCTGGCATCTGGGTCGCCGCCCCAGGACAAACACAGACACACACATTCACACTCTGAGACAAAATGTGGGGCGATGGAGGGCGGCGGTGCAGCAGGGCCACATGCGCCACACACACACACATTGTCAGTCATCCGCTGACACCAACTTCACCATCAGCTTCATTTACTGAATATTAACTGAATATTCATCAGGAGAGAGAGGATGAGAGGGTGAGAGCACTGGAGAGAAAAGATAGGCGGGAGGGAAGAAGGGAAAGAAACCAAAAAAGATTAAAACAGACGTGCAAAGAGCCATTAATCATTAATCACTGATCGGGCTGAAACTGCCGTGTCATAAGAAATTAGGGCTGTCCTCGATTAAAGCAGTTCTTAGTCGACTAAAACTCGTACGATTTTGGTGACTAATCAATTAGTTGATTTGATCGACACATCTGTAAAGGTCGAGACACACCGACCAGACGGTCGACCCTCGGCAGTTGGACTGATCAGTCTCCCCGAGTTGGTCAAAAAAGTGCCTCGGAACACACCAAAGCGACGAGACGCAATACGTCTCCATAACAGCAGGTGGCGCTAATCTGTATTGTCGCCCCAAAAATGAAAACCTGCAGCTGATTGGATGAACGCGTCACGTGGGTCTGGTTTCTCTGGAAATTCAAAGACAGACTGTCATGGTGGCTTGTTCAGAATACGATCTCATATTGTACTAAAATAGTTCACCGAAACGCATTTCTGAAAACATTTTAAGCGAGAAATAGGCCATACAGTTGCTGAATCTGTCTTCATTTCAGATCGACAAAGGTCAGTTTAAAAGATTTTCGTCAGATTTTGAGAGAGTCTGCTCCCCGTTTCCGGGTTAGCACTCTACCAATCAGATGGGTCATTTGAGTCCGACTGCCGGCAGTGCCCGCCCCGCTGATTATACATATCAAATCGGCCAAAATGACGGCCGCCGGCACGGAACACACCGAACAGACTCAAGTCACTGACCTCGCCAGACTGTCCAACAGCTGATTATCGGCTTTGTGTGTCTGGACCTTAAAACTGAGTTTCTCCACAAAGAATCATGTAAAAGCCCCACTTTACATCTTGTCCACTAAGAGGGGGCAGCGCTATTAGAAATCACTTATCTGCCAGTCATTGTACAATTTGGACTCGGTATTTATTATTCACCTGATTATTAGTACGCTTGTTCCTCACAACTATGCATGTGTTTTTATTAGGGTTGGGTACTGAAACGCGGTGCCAATAGGGCACCGGTTCCAACCTAAACGGTAGTAACGAGACTGAATAAGAACGAAAATTTCGGTGCCTTATTTCGGTGCCTGACTTTACACTACACTCAACAGCAGGTAATGTTAGCCTACCTTTAGCTAGCAGCTGGATTAAACACGGTTAAAATGCTGACAGCTAACGTTAAACAGTGTAAAGTGTGACTGTATTTCAACACCGAGACGCAACAGTCTGCTCTGCAGCGCAGCAGATGCTGACGTCGGAAAAACACAGACGGTGCGTTCACTGAAACCTACCTACAGCCTCGCGGTGTATTCAAATTTATGAATATCAAAGTTATTGTAAAATACCCTTTTCCCATCTAGTGGTTGTTTTTGTCATTCAACAGCAATTTACTGGTGAAATAAGTTATTGTTTATTATAAGTTATAGTTATTACATTATTATTAAATCATTTAATTTTGACCATATGGCCGTAGTAATAAACAAGTTGTTCTTAAATGTTGCTGACTGTTGTTTAGTACCCTTCTTTTTTTTCTTCGTTTTTTTTTTAAAAAACTTTCTTAAAAAGTATCGGTTCAGGCACCGTTTAGGCACCGGCACCGTTTTAAAAGTACCGCTTTAGCACCGGAAGAGCCAAACGATAAAAAACCAAATGATACCCAACCCTAGTTTTTATACAGTATCTAAAAGGATTGTTTATTTTGTGTGTATTCATTTACTGATCTCCCTTTTCCTCCACCTTTTTTATGCATTAGGATCCCACTGACTGTGAAGGAGCTCTAGCATCCAGACTAATGCGTGACAGCATGGCTCTCAACAACAAAAAACACTTTCATTTGGCTACTTCTGAATAAAAGGAAAAATCTGAATAAATGAGAGGAAAATCTAAATAAATACAGGTGGTTCCATACGGGGCACAAGGGCTCACTGAATGGTTTAAAAAGAATGTGAATCATATGCACTTGGCCTCTGCAGTCACAGATCTCAACCCAGTTGAACACCTGCCGTGTTATTACAGGGCTTTAGCACTAAAAGCATAAGTTCAACAGCGCCAGAGAGAGGCCATTAATTCCAATGGAAAGTCCAGCTGTGCTCTCTCTCAAGGCAGCTGCGTGAGCCATAGCCGCGCACGCTTTGCTGATTTTCTCACTAGGTTTAGCAGCCAAAGTTCAATTAACCCAAACTTACTGTAGGGCCCAAATACGCTGAGCTCCAAAATGCATGTCCAATTTCATTGACAGGAGGCAGAAGTTATGCTATATATTATTTATTTATTTTTTTACGCACAAACATTACTATATTCCCACAGAGTAAAACTTCCCCACACGCATGCTCTCTCTCACACACACACACACACACACACACACACACACACACACATAACATACTCCAAGTCAACTCTCATACAACCCACATTCATTAATTCATCTTGTTACCAGACTCAAATTGTTGCAAATGTAATTACGAATGCAATCGTTGTTGTCTATCTTATTATGCACATCTTTCATTTCTACCTGCATGCACAGTTGAGCGACACATTGCCATGGTTTGCAGTGCAGTATGTTAATGTTTGGGCTTTTGTCTAGAGCTCCGTCTGTGATATTCTGTCTTGCACTAAAAGAAAAACTAAAGAAGTTTCTGCTGTTGTTGGGCATAAAAACGTCAAATAGGTTACGATTGTCAAAATTCTTTCTTATATGCAATTTCAATTACGAAAACACCTTCGAAACCTGAAAGCTTTAGTGCTTACATTTTTTTTATATTAATGAACGTCTGTTACATTCAAGCCATTGCCAAATGAGTTAATACAAAGTTAAGGTGTAAAAAAAGTGTGTATAAAGTTAGGTGTTGTCATTACTTAGAATTCCTCATGGGGGCGACATAAACTACGCACTATAGCTTTAAAAAGAAAAAAAAAGAATGGACAAGCTCATTTGTGTGTCTTCGGACCTGAGTGAGAGTGAGTGGGCAAGCGTGTTCGGGTGGCGTGCTCTGGCCTTTGTCGTGCTGAGCATCAGTTTCCAGCTGCTGACAGTCTGTACAGGTCCCTCTCCACTAAATCACCGGCGTCTCCGCTGAGATTTCAGGACCTTGGTGTCTGAGCAGAATTAACGCCTCTCTCCTCCATCAGGCCCCGACACGTAACGCATACTGCATTGGCTTCTGCTGCATTTAACATGAAAGGAAATTCTCATTTGCTCGTCATAAAAGTCATGTCAAGTTAAAAATGTTTAAGGAGATCAAATCTGAGTGTTATGAGGGCAAAATTTTAAGTAAATGTCATGTCTTCAGCTACTAGTGACCCAGAAGTATAACAATAGAAGAATGTGTCCGCAGGTATTTTTATACATACAACTTATGATGCACTTGTTGGGGGTGCGGGGGGGGGGGGGGGGGTTACGGTATTTGGCAGTGCAGTGCATATGGATTCTTCTATCAGCCTCAAAAATCCTGTAGGGGTCAGACTCTAATACCCTTTTCCACCTAAATTAGCTTGTATATGCAGGTTTTTTTAAATGTAGTAAAACAATAAACATAGGGGATAGACTCATTTCCCATTGCAAATAGACGAGCACGCCTTTCTGTTTTTTTAAAAAAAAATGCCAAGTGGGAACATTGCCTTAAAGATGGAGACGACATGCGTCATAGCAGTGCCGGAAAAGAATAGAATAAAATACACTATGTCGCCAGGGGAAAATATGTTTTGGGCATACTGCAGCAACCTGTTGCTTTACAACACAAATAAGTAAAAAAATTTTTTTAAATCAACATAAAAACATAAACATAAGATGGGATAACATCTTAGGACATAAGAGAAGGACACATATGACTGTACAGACAATACGACATCTTAAATAGAAAAGGGGGCAAAAATTAGCATGTCCACCCGAGTGTCAGGTTCCCATCATTGCCGATCGGACCTGGAGCCAATAAACACTCATGACTACTGCAGAGTCATTTGTCCCGGGAATGGATGCCCATTGTAACCTTTCCCACTTAAGACAAAAGCCAGGTGCTTGTGGGGTTTTTGTCCAGAGGGAAAGGGGCTTAATTGAGATGTGTCTCCATAGACTGATGCTATGAAGGTCATAAAACATTGTTATAGACTAATTTTTCAAATATATAAAAATACAAAAAGATTGTGATTGATTCTGTCATTTGAAATAAATGGAATGAAGTTAAAGGTCCTACGACATGCTGCATTTTGGATGCTTTTATATAGGCCTTAGTGGTCCCCTAATACTGTATCTGAAGTCTTGTTCCCGAAATTCAGCCTTGGTGCAGAATTACAGCCACTAGAGCCAGTCCCACAATGAGCTTTCCTTAGGATGTGCCATTTCTGTGTCTGTAGCTTTAAATGCTATTGAGGAGGAGAGGGGGGGGGGGGCCAAATTCTCTGGGCAGCTGTGGGCAGCAGGCAAAGCGGAGAAAGGGGAGGTAACCTTTCCCCTGATGATGTCATAAAGGGAAGATTCCAGATTGGCCCATCTGAGCTTTCATTTTCTCAAAGGCAGAGCAGGATACCCAGGGCTCGGTTTACACCTATCACCATTTCTAGCCACTGGGGGACCATAGGCAGGCTGGGGGAACTCATGTTAATGTTAAAAAACCTCATAAAGTGAAATTTTCAGGCCATGGGACCTTTAACTTTTTTCTTGACACAGATCTTGGCTCCTGTTTCACAGTCAGGGTCACTCTGCTAAAAAACGGTGGTGAACAACAGTGACCCCTGAGAACAACTAGCGAGCGTCTATGTGTGAGATTAAAGACTGCTGGACTCCATGAGAGGTGTTTCATTAGCTCTGCTCAGTCAGAATCGGATTGTTTCTAAGGTGTAGAGAAATGGAGTCTCACGTCTTATGGGAAAGTAATGCTGGCTGGAACATTGTGACTGTTACATCACACTGTGGGGGAGGTCATCTGTGCACTAGCCCACATCTGATTCCATGCTACAGTAATGTAGATGCACACGGGCATATGTTGTCTTTTCACAACGATCCACGAATGGATGATTCATGTATAGTGAGAGGAAAAACATAACCGAGAAGAAGAGAGAGAGAGAGTCGCATGGGGAAAAAGAGGGACCAGCTCGCCAAAGTAATTTAAACAATCGTATTAATGAGAAACAACATTATTTGATGTTGTGTTCAGTTTAGTTTCACCGGGAGACACTGATTGGATAACAGTTTTGCCTCCTGATAGCTCATCAGATTCAGATGAGGGATCAAGTGAGGAAGATGAAGAAGAGGATTTAGCTTAGCTTAGAGGCTTTCCACTACTCAGAATTAGAATAAGGTTTATTGCCAAGTAGGTTTTCACTTACAAGGAACAGCGTTGCTGTTTGGTGCATACTAATTGTATTTATTATACGTAAATATAATTAAAAAATAAAGGCAAAGTACCCAGTCAAGAAATATAGCACAGGAAGACCACAATATGAAAAACATACTATTGACATACTACAACAAATATGTACAATATGTAACTGCTTTAGAATAAGAAAGCCGTGCAGGTTTTAGCAGACACAAATTGTTACAGTATAACAGTGTTTAAACTTTCTAAAAGTTGACATAAAGTCTTATGTTTTTTCAATGAAAATAGTACTTAACTTCTCTTACTTTTTCCAATCTATACCCTCAATGGACAACGTATCCAGAAAGATACAAATTGTAAAATGCTAAATAAAAGACATATTTTAAAATAATTAATGAAAGCGGGTTATGTAAGCACTAATGAGTTGGAAAATAGCGATGACGTTGTTAACCATTTCTGTGTTTGTGCACATTAACAGTATTAATGTTAGTAGAATCTTTTACATCTTACCATTAATTTAAATTGTATGCTATTGAAAAATAGAAGGGCACTAAGAGAGCGCAGACCTCCTCCAGGGCCATGCCCTATCTCGCAATGTTATTGAAAGTGAAAAATTATTTGTGTATCCGCCCCGTGATTTGGATCCTAAAAAGTAATGAGTTCTTCCTTGGCCCACGCTACACCCTACCACCAAGTTTCAGGAAAATCGGGCCAATAGTTTCTCCGTTATCCTGCTGACAGACAGACAAATCAACAAACCGAAAATCGAAAATAAACTTGGATGACTGTTTTGACCCCCACTACGTCCCTGATTATATCAGAGGAAAACATTCACAGCTTATAAAGATAAAGAGAGAGCGACAGAGTGAGGAAAACACAGTGTGTGTGTGTGTGTGTGTGTGTGTGTGTGTGTGTGTGTGTGTGTGTGTGTGTGTGTGTGTGTGTGCGTGCGCGCGCAAATGCATTTGCACGTCTTATCTGTTCAGCATGGGTTTTATTTACCGAGCTGAGATGCGGATAAGCGTGCAGCGTTGAGCACGACTGCAGCAGACATACAGACGAGATACAACCACGGGGAGAGGATTATATCTCCAGCAACACCACTAAAGCTGTCCACTCTCTGCTGGATGCCGAGTGTACTGCCTGGGAAGCACTTTCCTGCTACGGAAAACATCTGGGATCTTTCCCACAGCTGTCAATCAACCTGGGTTCTGCTCTCTGACTGGTTATTGGGCTTAGCGGCTCAGAGAACAGGGGAATCAATTCCTGTAACACAATACTACATACGGACACACGCGCGCGCACGCACGCAACCTTTGATGAGAGAACCGAGGGATTGTGACGGAGGGGAGGAAGGAGTAGAGGTGTAACAAGGCAGCAGCATGAAGTGAGGGAGGTCAAAGGTCACTGAGGAGGACT
Source organism: Sander lucioperca (assembly GCF_008315115.2). Classification (NCBI taxonomy): domain Eukaryota; kingdom Metazoa; phylum Chordata; class Actinopteri; order Perciformes; family Percidae; genus Sander; species Sander lucioperca. The sequence goes on along the minus strand of NC_050194.1, from coordinate 9,276,538 downwards.
GTGAGAGCGCCTGGCTCTAATCCTCCTCTGCACTGTGTTGCTTCCAGTTGCTAGTTAGCCTCTGTCTAGACTCCCCATCTCCACTCGTCTCCTTCCTTCCCTCCCTCTGCTTTCGACCCGCTAACTCTTCCCCGGGTCTCTGAGGTTTTGTTAAGGGATTCGCAGTCATTTCCTTTTTCTTTTTTTTTTTTTTTTTTTTTTTTTAAAAAAAGGACGCTCTCTCCTCTTAAAAGGCCATGCTTGTCCCTTCCTTCTCCGCTAGTCCCACTGTGTCCTGCTCTCTCCTCTTCTCTAGGGAAAGTGATCAGGAAAGATGCAGAAGGGCAGGGAAGCAGGAATACATTGGAAACTGCAGTTATCTCCTTCCAGGAATTCTTCTATCTTGTTTCTTAATCCTACAAAATCCCTGTAGCATAGGGCTGTTTGATTATGGAATATTGATAGATGGATATTGAAAATCCCGATTATTTAACACAATTACTTATTGACTTTTGGAAAGATGTTGCATTTATTGAACTCAAAAAACGAACAAACAGTGAAACAGTTAAAATAGATCAACAGTGAGCTTGAACTAGGGCTGTCCCAAACGATTATTTTTTAAACGATTAATCTAGCGATTATCTTTTCGATTAATCTAACGATTCATTTTTCAATTAGCGATTATTTTCCCATTGCTCAATTATTAACAATTTACACAAAACAAATTTCAATAAGGTCAAATCTCTATTCATTAAAAATGTTTAACACTGCACTGTTCAAGTAAAATGAATTTGTAGTGCAACCTGAAGCCAAAATAAAGTCACTTTCAGGAGGAATACAAAAAAACTTAAAGTAAACAGAGCAAGTGCAAAATGAGTAGCCTGAAGCTTTGCTGTCTTAAAATCCATTTCAACATCAACAAAAATACATTAAACACAAAACTTTTATTTTCCACCTTAGTTGTTATCAAAATTAAAAAATTCTGGTAACACTGCTCACTTAGAGTAACATTAATAAAACGCCAGGGTGCGCCAGTCAGATACTCAGGATTGGTATCAATCCGAACTGTAATAATTGAACTAACTAAAACGCAAAGGAATGTAAACAACAAAGACTTTTTAGTGCAAACTGCATAATGACACAAACCTTTAACAACAAACTTGGTGACTGCCCTGTTGTCAACACTGAACTAATGAAGAACTAACTTAAGTGCAAAGGAATGAAACTGAATTGCCTTCTTGCTGAAAGGTGCTGTAGAAATAAAGTTGCCTTGCCTTACAACCTCAGCCTGTCAGTCAGTCACCAGGGCACAGAAACCACTGTTGTGCCTGCATGTCTCAGGAGGTGAGACAGGAAGTGTCACCGCGAACGCTTTTGGCTCTCCATTAATATGATATCGCAGCAAATGCTGTCTGCGTGAAGTTTTGAAGACTGTAACCACACTTGAAACCACTTTATCAGCATTACAGTGACTCTGTCTGTCTCTGGGACTTCAACATAACTGCAGAGCCGACGTAGTTCTCCCGCACCTCTGCGCGTGCACGTGTCTGTGTGTCTGTGTCGAAGCTCCGCTGTCTGTCAATATGAAGACAGGACAGATAAGCTTGCGCCTAGGCGCTCAGATGCTTTTTTATTTTTTTTTGACCCGACGTAGTTCAGGCGGCAGGCTGGCGACCGCCTAAACTGCAAAGTGCTGCGGGAAACCCTGCTATTTTTTAGATTTACACGTGCGTGACGCTCATAGACGGTTAAAGAAACGCGACGCATCGACGCAAATTATTTGTGTCGACGCATTTACGTAATCGATGACATCGACTACGTCGACGAATCGTCCCAGCCCTACCTTGAACTGTGAAATTTCCCTTAATACTTTCCCGTTTTAACTTTTTTTTTTTTCATTCAGGACACAAATAAGAGTTTACTCGCAAAACGTGATGTGCAAAATAATCGTTTTTCTCGATTACTCTGTTTTTGTGATTGTTAAAAGCCGAAATCAAAATCACGATTAAAACTTGGTTAATTACACAGCCCTACCATAATACCTTCTGCCCCAAACATCTCTCACTAACACCAGCATCTAATGGTCCTCCTTAACACTTGTCACGGACGCTCTTCCCAATCACATCCACTCAATTTCCTCACTTAAAGGACAAATCCGGCGCAAAATGCACCTAGGGGTTAATAACACGTGTACCGAGTTCAAAAGATAGTTTAGAAAGACAGTACCTTTCATGTTTACAGGCGGCAAAACAGTCACAACCAGTCGAACAACCAACGCTGTGCAACTTGCATTCAGTTCAGCTCACGTTGCACGGCGTTCGTCTGGTCGTGACTGTTTTCCCAGGATGGCGCCTGCCTGTATACCTGAACGGTACTGTCTTTCTAAACTATCTCTTTAATAAACTGTCTGTACACTTACAAAGTTCTCAATGCTTCGGTTTACATGTAGGGATTATGCTACCGTGGAATGGTGGTGCTATTTTGAGCCTTGTTAGTGGTGTAGAAATAGCGATTTCTTTTTACTTTATCCGTGCCCTGACTACTAGCGTTATAAGCTAATTAGCGCTTTGCGATAAAACTGGTCACATTCGATTAACATGAAAACATGTCCCAGAGAACGGTCGACTCGGTACACGTGTTATTAACCCCTAGGTTCATTTTACGCCGGATTTGTCCTTTAAGTGCAGCCCAGAGAGCCAGCAAAACAACTAACTGCTCTCTGTGACTGCCTGACTTTAAACACACACAAGAACACTTACTTGGATAGTTTTTTGGGGGCAAAAGCACAGTAGAGAGTGATTAATACGCAGTGCTGATATTCAGAGGGGCTACAACAATGGGAACTCACGATGGGAATTACAGTCCTTGTAAAACATTATTCAACTCATTAAAGACCACACGTAAATCTTGCACTGACAGAAATTCATATTTCGAACCACTGTCGATGCTTCTGCCAAGATGCTTTGTTACTCTACTAAACCGTGCTCTATTAATGTAAATCACTATGCGTAATGCGGCATGGTTTCCATTTTGTATAAATGTGTTCCATAAAGCACCAAGAGAGAAAAAGACAAGGAACAAACCAGGCAGAATTCTTAGGGGATTTGGGAATGGTATTTTTCAGGATTGGAATTATTTTTGTGGTTGTTCATCTAAATTGGAAAAGATCTCCCAAACATCTACCGCCCTGCAGGCCAAGTCACAATGCAGCGGTTTGTTTCAAATGCAGATATGATTAACAACAGCAGGGTTTTAAGTTTAGCTTCAACCCATGTTTAGGAAAGAGTGACAATGTTCAAATTTAAGACGCTGGAATCAGAGAATTTAGACTTTTTTTCATTAAAAAAAGGACTTAAACTGATTAATCGATTATCAACATAGTTTATGATTTTTTTTTATTAGTTGACAACTAATCAATTAATCGATTCATCTTTGCAGCTCTATCTTGCACTAATACAAAAATAATCAAAGTAACACCAACAAAGCAGGCTAATGCAGTCTGATGAAGTCCTTTCAAAAGCCCCTTTATGTAGTGTGGAAAATGACTGTGCTTAGGGTGAAAACTAGGCTGATTTAAGCAGTTATTGAATGGAAGCCAACCTCAGTATTTGTTTTAAGTACAACTTTAAATGTCCTATGACATGCTGCTTTTTGGATGCTTTTATATAGGCCTTAGTGGTCCCCTAATACTGTATCTGAAGTCTATTTTATATAGGCCTTAGTGGTCCCTTAATATTGTATCTGAAGTCTCTTTCCCGAAATTCAGCCTTGGTGCAGAATTACAGCCACTAGAGCCAGTCCCACAATGAGCTTTCCCTAGGATGTGCCATTTCTGTGTCTGTAGCTTTAAATGCTTTTCCCTGATGATGTCATAAAGGGAAGATTCTAGATTGGTCCATCTGAGCTTTCATTTTCTCAAAGGCAGAGCAGGATACCCAGGGCTCGGTTTACACCTATCACCATTTCTAGCCACTGGGGGACAGGCAGGCTGGGGGAATGCATATTAATGTTAAAAAACCTCATAAAGTGAAATTGTCATGCCATGGGACCTTTAAACAAAACTTCTAATAACTCACTAATGCAACCTTGCCGGCTAACCTGACGCAAACACAGGAGAAGAAACTCATCACTAATATGTCCTCATTGCCCTAAAAAGTATGGAAAATCAACCGAATTGGTCAGAGGCATTCATCTGGCCATAACAAACTTGTTTACTGTATGTTTAGGATCACTGTCCGGCTGCATGGGCCATTTCCCTAGCGTACGTTTTGACTTCTCATAGTAGGTAAAGCACTGGTGTTACTGCTGTATTGGCCCGAATATAAGACGACCCCATCTTTTTAAAGACTCCGTTTTTGAAAAAGAAAATCAATTCCTGTTCTTATAAAGAAAATCATTATATTTGAAAATAATGATAATAAAAACACATCGTATAAACCAAAGTAGTCTGTTTTCAATATCTCTTAAAATAATCTATATAATAAGATGACAATGTTCAGAGAAAAACTGATGAATTGTGCCAGTGTTTCCCTTTCGCTGACACCTTTCATACACTATTTCACACTTCCATATGAGGGAGACAGAGAGCAGTAAAGCAGAGACACACCGGCAGTAGAATAGGCATGAGGTGTGTCGGGAAGGGAGAGGAGAGAAAGTCCCTTAAAACAATAAATAGCTAGAAGGACTGCATCTATAGTTGTGTTCCAACTCCCCTCCTCTCACAAACCCAGAGGCCTCTACAATCAACAAACCCGGACACAACTCTAATCAAGCTATATTTCTGTGTAATAGAAAAATGAACTGCAATTTATTGCAGCAATTACAATCAAGAGCGATGTTTCAGTAGGATTATTAAGGCTGTAATTGATTCCAACAAGCAAAAAGTGCGGCAGAGTGCTGGGGTGAATTGAGAAGCACAGAGTCTTGTGGTGAATTAAAATAGTAAATAAATGAAATGAGGTGAAGATCTCATGAGTTTGGCTCTGAGCACCTCATTCAACACAATTAAAGCGAGTCGGCTCCGAACCAGGAAAACTGGCGCGGGGTAATTGGATTTAAATTAGACATGTTCTCCTCTCATAGCTACCCAACCATAGTACTTTCATCATTCCTCTTTTGACTCCATCTTCCACTTTATCCTTTATCTTTCTCATACTGATTCCCATTCTTCACCAGTCTAATTGGTTTTCTTCCAATTATTCTGTTGCTCTCAGGGCAACCGTTAATACCTTTTTTTTGTGTTGCTAACAGAAATTATTCGCAAATTATATTTGATGACTAAATTAATCCTTTAAGCGTATAAAATGTCCCTAGGTGACGTCTTCAAATAGCTTGTTTTGTCGAAGAAACAGCAAATCCAGCAAAACTTAACATTCGAGAGGCTTGAAATGGCAAATGTTTGGCATTTTTGTTTGACAACTGACTTACAACAATTGGCCGTTCGCTAAACTCCTCGCCCGAAAAAGCAACTGTCCAATCATAGCTTAGCAACCTCTACTAAGCACAACAGGCACGTCAAGCTTTAGATTTCTCTACATACTGCAGAGATGTGCATAGGCCTGTAACAATTGTTAAATAATTAGTGGGAATGCTGTTCAGCAGCATTCCAACTATTGTTGTTCCTGTCGGCCATTTTGTTTATTATTTTTATTATTATTATTCCGTACGTTTTTTGGCTCTCTGTAACTTCTGCATACGTTCAGCTATTAAAACCATTCAACTTTTAAAATGTTCAGCTCTTTCAGCTAATGATTGGACTTCTTCAGCTTTTTTTCTACTATTTATACTTTTTAAAATATTCAGCTTTTTATGACTTTTTTTTAGCATTGAAGTCAATGCATGCTTCAAATCCTTCAAATCTTCTTCTGCTCCTAAAATTTTCAGCTCCTTCATATTTTCACCTACAGACGCCAATAAAACTTTAAAATGTTCACAAAATATTCAGGTATTAGGCTATGGCTTTTCAGTTTGATATCTGTTACAGTTTTTGTGAAAAAGCTGTTTAAGTTTAGTGATCATTTCAGGATTTTTCAGCGTTTCCAGTGATTGTGTATTGCGTCTGTCAGAGTGGATGATGTCATCGTTAGAGTGCAGCACCTTAAGAAAAATATCTTTGTACCCTCTCTATAAATCGCTCTCACGCTCACAATATCTACTTGTCATACACAATTTATACATCAAAACGTAGGTATTTTTGTCTAGTTTCAGCCAATGTGCTCAGTTTTGCGATATGCCTTATACTTTTGGCTCCGTGAGCTTCCAAATGACAAGAGTTCCACATTTCCCTCCATTCACGGCCATTTTAAACGTCCTCCACATTTCCCAGCGAAACGTAGAGCGAACCACTTTTTTAAATCGCTGATATGCCCACATTTTTAAGTTTATCAACATAAATTTTACATGAATACGTTCACAAAGGCGTTGTTGTTGTCACGATTACATCATTTCACCGATAGCCCTTATCGTTTTAGCAGTCTGAGGCTTTATTTGAGAGCTTGCTCTGTGTCTTTGAATAGCTCCAGTGGGGCACAGCTGACAGTTTCAGCAGGTGACACGGTCGTTAACCTGATTAAAGATCAAAGAGATCTCATCACAGACTTCAAAGGGGGTTTTCACTGGTCATACGTTACCATGACAACCCTTTCACAGACAGTTGAATTGAATACTACAGGCAGTAATATGAACATTAGTCTACATCTTTAGTGTTCCACTTCTGTCTGACTGTCTCTGTCTCTCTTTGTCTGTCTCTGTCTCTCTTTCTCTCTGTCTCTGTCTGTCTGTCTGTCTGTCTCATGTCTCTCTCTGTCTCTCTGTTTGTCTGTCTGTCTCTCTCTGTCTGTCTATGTCTCTCTGTCTCTCGGTCTGTCTCGGTCTCTCTCTGTCTCTGTCTCTGTCTCTCTGTCTGTCTCTGTCTGTCTGTCTGTCTGTCTCTCTGTCTGTGTTTCTCCCTGTCTCTGTCCGTCTGTCTGTTTCTCCCTGTCTCTGTCTCTCTCTGTCTCTTTGTCTGTCTGTCTGTTTGTTTCTCTCTGTCTGTCTGTCTGTCTCTGTCTCTCTCTCTGTCTCTGTCTCCGTTCCTCCCTGTCTCTGTCTCTCTCTCTCTCTCTGTGTCTGTCTATTCCTCTCTCTCTCTGTCTGTCTATTCCTTTCTCTCTCTCTCTCTCTCTCTCTCTCTCTCTAGCTCTCTCTCTCTCTGTCTGTCTAATCCTCTCTCTGTCTGTCTGTTCCTCTCTCTCTGTCTATTCCTTCCTCTTTCTCTCTCTCTCTCTCTGTCTGTCTGTCTATTCCTCTCTCTTTCTCTCTCTCTCTATCTCTCTCTCTCTCTCTCTCTCTCTCTCTCTCTCTCTGTCTATTCCTCTCTCTCTCTGTCTGTCTAGTTCTTATATCTTATCTCTCATTCGGTACATGTTTTGGCTCTCTGTAACTTCTGCATACGTTCAGCTATTAAAACCATTCAACTTTTAAAATGTTCAGCTCTTTCAGCTAATTATGGGACTTCTTCAACTTTTTTCTACTATTTATACTTTTGCATACGTTCAGCTATTAAAACAATTCAACTTTTAAAATGTTCAGCTCTTTCAGCTAATCATGGGACTTCTTCAACTTTTTTTCTACTATTTATACTTTTTAAAATATTAAGCTTTTTAACACTTTTTTTTAAAACATTGAAGTCAATGAGAGCATGCTTCAAATCCTTCAAATCCCACTAAGGTACATCAATCAATGTGTCCCTGAGGTAAACACTTTACCCATACTCACCTCAAGATGTGTTACCACTGAGATATATAGCAATTGAAAGTTACTTCTTTTTCTCTTTTTTCCTCTCTTTTTATCTTTCCTCTCTTTTTCCTCTCTCTCTCTCTTTCTGCTTGTTTGTTCTATGCAATGGATATGGCTGATAATAAGTCTTCTTAGTCAATTCATTGAAACATCCACTTTTGACAGTATTACGGTTTAGCTTCCAGCTTTTCTAAAATGTATTTTAGCTCTTAACTTATGTGCAGATCAACTTCCAACTTACAAGTTTTTCAGCAGTTTAGAACAAACAATTTGTTCCATATTTCTGCATTTTCATCAATGTTTCTCACAGCATTTGTAAGTTTTCCATACTGATTCATAATTTCAGATAAAATATTATATAACATGTAAATTACTTTATACATTAGTGGTGTTATTCAACTTTTTAATGAAATTCATACTCATTCTACCAATTTCCACTTTTTCAACTATTCTCACTACTTCACCTTCTTCTTACTGATTTAAGCTATTCAACTAGTTTAGCTTTAGCAATTCAGCTATTCAGCATTCCCACGCATTTTCCGCAGGAAATGCATTTTCTAGTTGTCTAACTGTAATTTCTTTTTAACGTAAGCGTGGTTATTTTGTTTAACCGCAATTAAAGCATTAGAGCATTTTTTTAATGAGATGGGTCACACTTTTGTTTGGAGCCATTAAACATGTTTCCGATACCAGCGTGCACCCTGTAGCGTCACAGAACAGTAGCTCTCCTATGATCCTATGGAATCCTACCAGAGGAGGCGCTGCCCGCAGTTGCAGGTGAAGTTGGCTTTTGAACATTAAAAATCCAACGAAGCACCTTTACATGTGTTTTAGTAATATAACATCAGTTAGCCTATGTGTTGAATCTACTATTGTGCTTTGTTAAATTAGTAACGTTACCGACCGTAAATGACGATACTGTAGCGGAAATGGCCATCATTCATTATGCTACTGAGTTCCATGGAGATTTGTGCTCTTATTTTTCTAATCTGTAAAGAACAATGTGTTTGCTAACATTAGATAAAGTCTTAAGGGGTATGACTGTTGATGGTAATTGTTGATTTTGTTTAGATATGCCAAATTGTTCTTATATAAGGTCGGACTGTTGAGCTAAAGCTATGCTAGCGGTAGCTGTTACTTGTTGCCATATTTATCTTATCCATATTTATATTTATTAATCTTTTTTATTTAACCTTTTTTAACCAGGTAGGCCATTGAGAACAGGTTCTCATTTGCAACAGCGACCTGGCCAAGAAAAGCGTAAGCGTGCAGGACAACATACAGTTTCACATTCAATACAATACAGGAATACAGAACACAAAAGGCTACATAAAGTGCAGGTTAAGTAGGCATTACAGAGCCAGTGCAAAGTGAGGTGTAAGTAAGACGAAGGATATGCAAAAGTGATATGGTAATAACACAATATACATGAATAGGCAGTCTATAACACTGCTGAGATGTAGTGAAGAGCCAAACAAAACAAAACAAAAACCGTTTCAGTGCAAATTATGATCTCTAGTTAGTGGTGTTGATCAGTTATAACGCAATATATATGAATAGACAGTCTATATAAATGCTGAAATGTAGTGAAGAGTCAATATGCAGTTAGTGCAAATTGTGGTCTGGTTAGTGATATAGGTCAGTAATAACACAGTTAACCGGAATAGACCGTCTATGTAGATGTTGAATGTAGTGAAAAGTCAATATACAGTTAGTGCAAATAGTGGACTAGGTAGTGATGTAGATTATAAATTACACGATATGCATTAATAGACAGTCTGTAAAATGCTGAGATGTAGTAAAGAGTCAATATACAGTTGGTGCAAAGTGTGGTCTAGATGATGATGTAGGTCAGTAATATCACAGTATACAAGAATAGACAGACTATATAAATGCTGAGATGTAGTAAAGAGTCAATGTACAGTAGGTGCAAAGTGTGGTCTAGAGAGTGATGTAGATCAGTGATATCACAGTATACATGAATAGACAGAATACTGTATATAAATGCTGAGATGTAGTAAAGAGTCAATACACAGTTATGCCAGAGCAACTCCAAACATCCTGGGCTGTAGCTGTCTCATGCAGTTTTTTGTTAATGATAATAGAGCTCAACAGTGTGGTTCCGTAAGTAAAAATCCCATTGATTTTCTCCATAAGGATGATGAAGATTATTTTTTGGGGCTTTTCCGCCTTTAATCAACAGGACAGCTAGGTGAGAAAGGGGATAGAGAGGTGGAAGACATGCAGGAAATAGTCACAGGTCGGATTCAAACCCTGGACCACTGCGTCGAGGCACAAACCTCTAATTATATGTGCGCCTGCTCTACCCACTGACCAACCCAGCCACCTCCATAAGGATTTGGATTATCAGCCATAATGTCTAAACCATCCGAGGTAGACTGACCACAAGCTACGAGGTTTTGCACCTAATGTTTCTGCTCCTGTAAAAGCTAGAGGTCGGGATGAAATCAAACTTGTATTAAGAAAAACATGTTTTATTCGTGATCTTATGGAGAAAAACTACACTACCCACAACCCTAAGCGTAATAGCAACGTCTCTGATTGGTCCAACTCGCTGTTACCCTGGAAACGTTTACCGTACCCGCGAAACCGTGAAAGGCTAGAGCAAGCTTCTACCATTAAAGTCTATGATAGTTTCTCTACACAGTCTTGTACGAGATACCAACCTTTCGTGAACTTGTGAATTTCGCCAGCCGTCTTCTCCTGTTTCTCCTGTCATGGAGACAGACGCTGTGTGCACGGGGGGAGGGGCTGTGTGTGTGTATGTGAGCGAAACGCAAGTGACAGAGAGACGGAGGACAGCAGGGAAAGGAAATGCAGCTGAACGAATAAGCTGCGTGTTTTAAATAGCGTTAAAAAAATAATTAATAACAAAACGCAATGTGCAGGTGTTGACAGTGCGGTGCACTGCCACAAATTAGTCTATGTGTGGGAAACACTGAACTAACTTAAATGACAGAAACCATCTTTGGGAAAAATATATTATTTCACGTGTACTTACATTTTTTTGTTTGCCCATCACATCCGCTAACATGAAGGGGGCGGGACTTATGACCTATAATGCAGCCAGCCACCAGGGGGCGCTCAAGATGTTTTGGCTTCACTTATACAATCTATGCATCAACCCCTGGTTGCTTCAAAGGCCAAAGACAGGGGCTTAGCAGAAGGTAAGTTAATCAATTATTAAACAGATTAAGCCTTCTGGTGTTTCCGTGTGGTTACGTATTGGGTGTGATTTGTATATACTATTTGGGCATTATGCTTGTGGACATAGACTATCAGTGTGTGTCACTGTGTTTGTGCGAGTGTGTATGTGTTTCACAGCTGCTGCAGGCAGCGGTGCTATTCCTCTGGGAAGGTTGCATCTCATTCCCTAGAAAGAGCGTGTGTGTGTGTGTGTGTGTGTGTGTGTGTGTGTGTGTGTGTGTGTGTGTTAAGTCTTGTTCTGGATCATCACATCTCAGCCAAGATAGTTGCTAATGCTACTAATGGCCGGCTGCTGTTCCCACAACATCTAGACCTCGACAGACAGACACACACACACACACACACACACACACACACACACACACACACACACACACACACACACACACACACACACACACACACACACACACACACACACACACACACACCCTCTGTCTCATTTTCTCCTTTCCCATCTCCCCCTTCATCTCACTTTGAGGCTCAATGAAGGCTCATTAGAACAAAATCTGGATCTGTCTCTTCACTCTGACAGGCCTTTCCAGAAGTGAGGGCTGGCTTTTGCACACACAGACACAGACACACAGACAGACACACACACACACACACACACACACACACACACACACACACACACACACGGAGCACAATTTCCTCTTTACATTCAGTGTCTCAGAAAATCCAAGTCCAGGCATTTTCATGTGACACATTCTGAAGGAAAAAAAGTCGTTGCCTCTGTTTTAGTAATAAAGAAATGCTGTTCCCCACTTGGGAGAATTCAGTGACATCGACTCTTGTTCTACTTTAAGTGTATCTTCTTCTAATTTAGCATCGTAATGGTCCCAGTAGAGAAGACCAGTGCCTTTCCCTGGTCACCACCATTTCTTTTCTCATCCTTCACTGTATGAGGCCTTAAAACTCCATTCCTCTCATGTCCTCAGCTCCACCATTACTGCAGTCATTAGCAGACACAGGCCAACACCCTCAATCAGGCTGAAGCCTCCTTAAACACAATAGCCAGCCTAATTTGCTATTATGTTAGTTAGAATGACAAAAATGCAAAATGTTGACCCCTTAATAATTACAATACTAGAGTAACTGCAAGTTTCACAAGGTCCCAAATGCCAAAACAGTCACATTTAACACCTGGACCTAAAAACAACGTTATGAACAATAACCTGTCAAACACGGAATATTAGACCCTTTCCAACCCATACAACTTTCCCCCCCATTACTTTTAAGACTTACAGACTACAGGACAACAATAGCCCCCCATCAGAGAACCCTATGTGATTGACCTGACAGTAACGAGGACCAGTCACTGGCTGGGTGTGATAGTACACAACATACATCCCCCTTAATAACAGATCTGTCCTGATAATGGCTCTATCTGGCTCCTTCTCTGTCTCTGTCTCTCTGCAGGGATCCGGAATGACCCGATGTTAACGCAGCCACCGCCTGATACTGCACAACTCATCTATATTTCAATAGGGCCCTGTGTGAGAGTGTGTGTGTGTGTGTGTGTGTGTGTGTGTGTGTGTGTGTGTGTGCGTGTGCGTGTGTGTGTGTGCGTGTGAAAGAGAGAGAGAGGAAGAAAGATGGACTGTGTCACTGGACAATCAAGGCTTTAATTTACTGATCTAATTATGCTTTCGGGCTGGCTGAGTAAACAGATCTCAGTGAACAGTCTTACACAATCAGAATATCGAGGCTGTGTGTATGTGTGTGTTTGTTTAGTTTACTTGATCAGTATGTAAAGCTCCATTTAATAATTCTTCTGAAAAAAAGAGAAGCAAAGCATCAAACATTGGTGAATGTAGTTTGACTCTGGATCGGAGCTCTCATCCTCAGCCCTTACAGAACTGTCCATAAAGGACACAACAAGTCCAAATCTCAATTACACTGGACATGTTTCGCTTTTGTGCTGCTACTGTACCTTTTTACGATTTGAAGTTCAAGTTCCTTATTCTGATCATGTGTGTAACAATAAGAAGCTTGGGGTGATGAAAATCTTAGGCTTCAGGCTTCATTCACACTACTACGGTTACGTTTTAATACGCTGTTTTAAAACGATCACATTTGCATCGGGCGAAGCGAATGCCGCGATGCGAATGCAAAATTCGCCTCATTCTTGTATCCACCTGAGTTCAAATATTTTAAATCCAGTGGCAAACTTGCGCAAGTAGCGCAACGTCAATTTAGGTGGAGGGTGTGAACACAGCCCAAGGCACCCTCCAACAACGCTTCTTAAACAACTATAAAAAGAAAATCACGCAAGTAAAAGCATAATCTGAATCAAAAATAAATAAATGTGGCAAGTTAAAATAAAAGGGTTAAAACGTAAACAAAATATAAATAAAAATAATATAGAGTACATGTGTGTAGACAGTATTGCAAATGAATTAACGTCAACTTCTATGTAAGGTATATAATGTAAGGTAAATTATGAACAAGAACCTGCTTTAAAGAAATGGTTCAACATTTTGGGAAATATACTAATTCATTTTTTCCTAAGAGTTAATTGAACGATATTGCGCTATTGTCTGTATGGTAAACATGAAGTTGTAACCGGGAGACGGTTAGCTTAGCTTAGCATAGAGATTGGAAAAAGGTCAGACATTTTAGCTAAAATCTATGTCTTCATTCATAAATATGTCCTCATTGGTGTAAAATGGCCAATGATCTGACTTATCCTCGTAAGCGAAGAATTTATTATCTGTATTTACATTGGACGGACAAGTCCAAGGAGGCTTCCATGTCGTTCCGCCATTTTGAAAAACTCTAATGGCTGAGAGGGACATACAGCACTAGCCTAGCTGCCTAGCTAATCCACAACGCGTTTTCGTTCAGAGCCAGCGTCACGTGACTGAAACCAGCTGAAACGGAGAAGGAGATCAGTGAGAGGCGCTTGTCACTGCCCCCGGCAAATTTGAAAGCCTGCACTGCACTGTAGTTCATAATGGAGGATCATAACTTACGCCGAGCCACAGGAGAAGGAATCCTCGTCGCCAAAAAAGCGAGAGCACTATTGGTTTGAATGCAAAATACAATTTCACCGCTAGATGGGAGAAATTCCTACACAGTGCTGATGCCTAAAAAGACATAGCTGAGAAGTTAATACACAGAGGAGAGGAGAGGAGAGGAGAGGAGGCTGACCTTTACAGAACCACACTTAAAGCAGCCAACACCCGAGGCACTGTTCTGGCTCGGCCCCACTCTACATCTGTGTGCCTGTGATTCTGTGTGTGCATGTTTCAAAGGTTACTGTGGATCTGCTGCCACTATAAAAAACACAGTAAATCAATGCATGTCTATGTGCTGCGGCTTGATTTTTGCTTATCAGTGCTGTACAGTAACTCTTACCTTGTGTGGTAGAAAGAGGGAGTTGACTGCTGCTAGAAGACTTGTGGTGTCAGGGGCATCCCTCTGGCCACAGATCACAATCTGGAGAGAAAAAAAAATAGCGGAATAGAGGATGGCGAGAGGAGGGTAAAATAAGGAAGAGGACAGCGAGATAACGAGACAAAAGAGTATGAATAGAGGGAAATAAAAGGGGAAAGGTGACACATAAGAGGAAGGGAGAGGGGGAGGAAGTGATAAGAGGTCAGCGCTGTATTTGTAGCAGTAACAAGGGAGGCAGGTGTGTTCTCCGGGCCTGCCTTGCCCCTGAGCTCGTTACCCTCGCCCTGTAGCCCCGACTCATCCTCCGCAGGTCATTTACTGTATGAGCGTCAGAAGGCTAATTATCCTCCTCTCTGTTTCTACTCCTGTTACTTCACTCGCTGTTCCTTTGATTGTACAGCACATGCCTCCACGATAAAAGTTTTCTTAGGGTAACTTCGGGGTAACTTCCGCTGCGCTTTGCTATGCTAGTGTGCTGGTTTCAGGCTAACTGAGGCTGTTAATAGTTCAAAACCGATTATATAACCGAGGCTGAACAGCTCAAATAACCCTTTAAATGCATGACGGCTGATAAAAAACCGGGGGGACAATCAGTGTGTCCAGGGATTAAGTGTGCGTCACGGAGACAGAGCCACTTTCCTCAGACGACCTATCTCAGTTGGGTAAAAGTCAACACATTGGCTTCTTGTTTCAGGAGAGACCTTTGCAAGAGGAGGTTTATATAGGGTTAGTATCATGGTGCTTTGAGCCCGCCCCTCAAGCCATAGTACTGTGAGGTTATCAAATTTTCATGTGACCAAATATATAATGTATAGCCTTTATATGATGCCTGTTCTAAGAAGTAGTTCTAAGAAGACTTTTTGAATACTGCCTCTTGACTTTCTGACTTGATGTTTTTTTTAACTGCATAATAACTGTAGTCTAACTGTACGCCCCGTACAGTTAGACTACAACAAACAACAACAACAAAATAATATTACTATTGTAATTTTCTAATTAATCACCAAACGGTGTGACAATCTTGAAAACTACTAAATCTTAAGTGGAAAATCTCACTGTTAACAAGTTATGCTGACCTTACGCTGACTTTATAAGCGATTTCACTGTCACAGACAAATTTCCAATATAGGAATGAAGTCATGAGTCTCGCTAGAGTTGGGGTGCACTCCCGTCGTCTCAATGTTTTGGTGTAAGGTGGTCAGAAAACTCAGTCTGAGCTGTCTTAAGTCAGTCTTTTTCCCGTCTTGACGTTATGACAAAATCAAACATGTTTGATAGTATCGTAAGTTTTAAGTCTTGGTAGTAAAATCTTATAGTCTGTGACTATTTTAGTCACAGGCTATTTTTTTATTTTTATTAGTCAGGTAGTATAATCAATTTAATCACCTTAGGCTCTAGTTAAATTGTGACTTATGTAAATTGTGACTAATGTTTGTCACCATTCTGACAACAGAAAGATCAAAGGAATTATTTGGCTAATCATAAATATTAAAGTTTTTGCCATTTACATGTACTTACTGACCATATCTAGAGGTCTTACTATTAAAGGAATTTAGTCCTCTGTGGCCTGCTGTAACGGTCTAGTTTACTTGCACTGATGCAGTTTTTACTACAGTGCATGGTTACTGATAATAGCAATGAGTCAGCAGAGCCAATATGGGGATGTTCATTGTTTCACCAGCCTCTTGCTCAGCTTTTGTTCAGTTGGTGTGCATTGTTTTGGTTGGTTCACTTCTTGTTGGTAATTGTAATGGCTATTGTGCTCGCACAATGTCAGACAAGCAGAAATTCCTGCTGAAAATAAGTCTATTAATCTAACAGCCTGGGAAACACTGGAGGCGCAAACAGAGAACAAAGCAAAGCACGGGGGTGCCTAAACTACCATGTACCCATCAATCCGAGTGAGCTTGGGTGTGGATGTAAAAATAATCTCTCTCCCTTTTCATTTCTTCAGCTGTCCTGTCAATAAAGGCCTAAAAATGCCCAAAAACTTATTTAAAAAAAAAAAGAAGAATAACCTGTTTAAGCGTGTAGTGCTGGGCCATAAGAGCCTGGACCATTTCAGGCAGTGCTATGGGGACTCTGGCTAGACGGTCAGAGAAGGCTGCCAGCAGCTGCTGGGACCTCTGGAGCCACTCCTGTCTTCCAGCATAGTGGGACAGACGCAGGAGATTGGACGCCGACACTGAGTTAGCACTGGGCTCAGCTCCATCCTGATCTGAGAGACACAAACACAGAGAGACATTTTTTATAAGGCTTCAACAGTTACA
>NC_050194.1:9237383-9254883 GCF_008315115.2 Sander lucioperca | reverse complement strand
TAAAACAAATACACACGGGGGAGTGTGGCAGGGCTGTAGCATGTGGAGTGGCAGTGTGATGGGGTAATCCGTCTTGCAGTGACAGGCTACGCTGCTGGGACGGGCATCCACACTGCAGCGGCTGTAGCGTCACTAATAGGCTTCAACTCTACACAGCGCCGCCACCATAATGGCACAGTCAATCCTCTCGGATGAGAAACCTCTGACACGTCAGCTCGGATAAACACACACAGATGCAGGTGTGACGGCGCACAGGGACAGGCACTCCCGCACACACACACACACAACCATCATCTCCAATCTGTCAACAGTTCTTTAGAAGAATAACTATTTGCCTTTCCTTTGTTCCCCCGCCCATCTGTAGTGTGTTGCTTCTGTCTGTACTATTTGCACCAGGCTATGTCATAGGCACGTTTGTGCGTGTGTCTTTCCTTTAAAGGTGAAAAGAAAATAGAGCTGTGACATCTGGAACATTAAAACTGACAATCTTTCAGATTGAATTCCCAGCTTGGAATTTGTTTTCGCAGGCAGAGGTTAAATGTTTGTAGTCTAAGATGGTGTAGTAATTCATTAAGTACATGGATGTGTGCATTAAGAGGACAAGTGGGTGCGACAGACTTTTTGTCCCTTTGCCTAGACCCAGAAACCCCAAAAAAAAACAAATCAAAACACGTGTATCTTATATAATAGCAAGAGAAAAGACGCTGTATGAGATCAATCGGGATGGGGGGGAGAGACCAGCCTATTGACAGCACATAATATATTATAAGAAAGATATTATGCCGAGTAGAGATGACAGGAAAAAAAAGAATATAAACACAAGTGGAAGAGGCTAAAAAAATGCTCACTGTCATACTGGAGTGGCAAGAGAGGGAAACCAAAAACAAAGAGGCTGCCAGCTCCGGACGGGAACCTTTGGTCTGACAGATCAAAGGTAAATGTCGGCACATCCACGAGGTGTCAGCTGCTCTCAACTGGCAGCCGCCATCAGTTGGAGGAGTGGACTGGCAGCTGAATGTCGAGATCAAACCCATTTATATTTATATCTCATCAATCCTTTGGCCCTTGAAAGAATACTCCACTTGTCCACTAATTATTATAAAAACAAAAAGTTGAATCATGCAGTTTTATTTCTGCCATTTCACTTTTTAGAGTTATATCCTATGCCAATAGTGTACCTTATACCTAAGGGGTGTTTTTTTTTTTTTTTACAGCATAGTATTGCGATATTTTCTGTGGCAATACTGTACAGAATACTGTATAGATACACGGCGCCAAGTATCAATCTTTTATTATATACATTGCACATGAGAATTTGACTTTTTGGGACTAGAATAATAAAATCAATTACTTTTTCAGTCCACTAGAGGGTTTAATTTGTCTTTCTAGATGTAACACATGTTGACAACGTTTTCCTTTGGGGACATAAGTTGAAGTTGGAAAAACAAGGTGATAAGTTGCAATGTATCGCAAAATATCGCAATATGTTTAACATCGCCTCCGGTGAGTCCCACCCCTATTATACCAAAGCTGAAAGTCAAGATTTAAGGGCAATACAGGACAAAAAGAAGGAGCGTGCTTCGAGTAAAAAGACAGAATGTGAGTTGAGAAGTAAGGGAGATGAGACCAGGCAGAGGCAGAAAGTGAATTTCAGATTGCTACTGTGATGTTTCAATCTGTCAAAGGCAGATGAACTAGGAGTCACGATGGAGACAGGTTTGACAGGCCTGGTGATCAAAGTAGCTGAAGAACCAGAGCATCAGTCTTTGAGCGCTTCAGAGGTGGAGAGGTTCAACTCGAGTGAGAGACGGTTGCAACTCACTGGAGGAAAATAGGGGAGGTCAATATTCCTCTGCTCTCATCTTTTATCCTCTACCTGTTCATCCATCCATCCATCCATCCATCTATCTATCTTTCCTTACCTCCTCTCTCTCCTGTGGTTTAAGTGTAGCAATGAAGTGAAACTGGCAGCAACATTACAGCAGAAGCCTCCATCTTGTTAAGCTCTGGAGCAATCAATAAGGTGAAAGATGTAGGCAGGAAAGAAACGGATGGGTGAATTTTTTGGTCAAAGAAATTGCATAATTATTTGTTTCCCTCAAATCACTGTGACCAGATGTGTTGTCGATATTAACAGAAACTGTCTGCACACCTCAAAGCCTGTATTTGTTCTTCTGTCTCAGCTGTCCATGCTTGAACCTGTCCGAGCCACAGCGGTGTGCTCCAGTAGGAGTGGTAATCCTTCACCTGCCCGTCAATCCTTCCCTGAAAAACTCAACCTATTACAGTAAAGACAGCAGCAGCAGCATCAATACCTTATTTATTTTCTACAGCTGTCGATCCGCCACTTTGGTTCCGACTGAAATATCCCGAAAACTATCAGATGGATCAGATTCAACCAACGTTGGTGATTGCTTGACTTTTTTCTCTAGCATCACCATGAGGTTGACGTTTGTTGTTTTGGGCCAAAGGTCTCGGACAACTATTGGATGGATTGCCAGAACATTTGGTACAGACATTCATAGTCCCGCAAGGTAAACATTTTAAAATGGTTGTGATGCCTTCACGTTTTTTTTAACACCATCATCAGTCAAATGACTAACTAATAACTAGTGACATCCTCACCTGCCTCAGCTGAACTTTGTGTTGAGTGCTAATAGATCGTAAACATTTCACCTGCTACACATTGTTGTTTATTCTAGAAGGCGCGGACGTTTCCAGTTGCTTCTCCGTCAGCTCCGCAAAACTTGTCTATTTTACAAATATTAGTTGTGCTTTATGTGGCCTATGTTGGCCGGTGATGGCATGTGGCTATGAGTGCCTCATCAGGATCGGGAAAACAACTTGCCAGTCTGCTAACCTCCTGTTAGCCTCCTACTGACTCTGCTAGCCTGGGCTAGCTAGCCAGCTGGCTGGTGAAGTTTTCAAATGTAAACATCCGAGTAAAAAACGAAGACAAGGTTAAGAAGCTGAGTGTAATGACAACTTTGTATGGATTTGGACTCTCACATCATGGTGTTAAAGGGACAGTTCACCCTAAAAGCAAACATACATATTTCCCCTCTTACCTGTAGTGCTATTAATCAATCTAGATTGTTCTGGTGTGAATTGCCCAGAGTTGGAGATATCGGCCATAGAGACGTCTGCCTTCATTCCAATATAATAGAACTAGATCAAAATGGCACTCAGCTTGCGGTGCTCAAAGTGCCGAAGAAAATACATTTGAAAAACTCAACAGCAATGTCGCTTTCCAGAAATCATGACCCGGTTACTCACGATAATCCACAGACCTGGTTGTGAGCAGTTTCATGTAGGAACTATTTCCTTTCAGCCGAACTACACCCACCAACCGTATGTACAGTATCTTTCTTGTGTTGCGACATTGCTAGCATCGAGATCAGTTTATAGCTAACTGATACTGTTAGCTCACCTGAGCTAGCTAACGCAACAGCACAGCCGAGGAGGACGCTGTCACTAGCGCGAGCCTCCCTCCATTATTCTGCTTTTCTTCAAAGTCGGAGCTAGGAATGACGTCACACCAGAGTTGATTGCGGTCCATTAAAAGCAACACCAGTTGCCACCAACACATTACGCTGTATTTTGTGATTACAAACACCGACGCAACATGTACCCCATATAGAAGTTGGACAGCACTGTGTGTACGTTAATGAGACACAAAGAAGTGCTAATAAAGTGTATATTACTACGGTTTTCACTACTGTTGATGCACGGAGCAACCATGTTGGATTTTAAGGTCGGCTTTGCTCGGGATACTGTGAGGTTGTCCGACTTTCCGAGTCGGAAAATTCGAAATTTTCGACTTGGAACTCGGAAATTCAGACTTCCGCGTACAAATGGAACGCACAATTAGTACGCTTCCTTCTGGGCAGTGATGCAGTTGGTGGGTGTAGAAAGAAAATAGTTCCTACAAGAAACTGCTCACAACAGGGTCTGTGGATTATCTTGAGTAACCGGGTCATGATTTCTGAAAAGAGACATTGCTGTTGAGTTATTCAAATGTGTTTCTTTGGCACTTTGAGCACCGCAAGCTGAGTGCTATCTAGTGCTATTTGTACTGTATTCACATACAGTATATCACTGTAGGCATCCCTCACCCACTTTGAGCTGCAGCAGTATAGTGCTGTCACTGGGATCGCTGCAGAAGTAGCCGCCGCCCTGGTCATCCCAGAACAGCTGGTCCTGCCTGAGCTGCAGCTCCTCGGCCCACTGCAGCCACTCCGGCTGCTGATTGGCCTCATACATGTCCAGGAGGCCGCGAATGATGAAGGCGTAGTCATCCAAGAAGCCAGAGATAGGCGGGGATCTGGAGAACACAGCGGCAGAAGAGAAAGGAAAATCAGTTGGAGAAGAAAGCGAGAATGAGGACAGTTTTCATTAAAAATGTATTGATGGATCATATAAGAGTGTTGAAATGGGTTGTGTTGGTGAACTAGTTCAGCTTCTTGTTTTTCTCCGCCTTTGCCTTTTATACACCAAATGCTTGTTTACAATGCCTGAAGATGAAGAAGATCAAGCAGTGGTTTCTATCAAGACACTATAGAAAACCCAGAAGAATTGGCTTGAAAGATAATACAAAAAGCCTGAAGGAGTTCTCTGTGACAGTACGGGGCCATATTACGATACACATAGCGAGCTGAGCATAATCTCCCTGCAACGTTTTTCTCTAAGTGAAATTACTCATGGTTTTTTTCTCTGTGCTTGTCATACTGTAGAAGGCATGAGAGACTTGTATACATGCACACATCGTCTTTGAAGTGAAGCAGCACAGTAATTAGGCAAATGTGGTTACAGTTTGACCATCCCACCTCCCTCCAGCAGCAGTGGGTCAACGCTCCCTTCACCTGTCTCTCCCTCTATCCTTTTCAGGTCACTTTTGCACTCTCTAACATTTTTATCCCACTACATCTTTTTAGAGCTGGGCGACTGGGAGAAAATCTAAAATCACGCTATATTTGACCAAATACTTTGATATCAATATTTCTGCTATATTGTAGGGTAGGGTTGACACTTGGTGCTTTCACAAAATATGTACACAATGAGATTTTGGATAACAATTCATCAGTAATGTGGATTTAATGACCAAGTAGGCGAGGGCAAATAGAACAGCTAGAACAGTCTGGTAAGTTCAGGAAATTGCATCACTTTACTGTAATGTAGCCTTTAAAACCAGGAAAAGACGACCCTTGCGTCGGTCGCATGCCGCATGTGTGGGTGTGTGTGTGTGTGTGTGTGTGTGTGTGTGTGTGTGCCGTGTGTGTGTGTGTGTGTGTGTGTGTGTGTGTGTGTGTGTGTGTGCGTGTGTGCGTGTGTGTGTGCGTGTGTGCGCCGCGCGCGTGTGTGCCGCATTTGTGTGTGCCGCATTTGTGTCTGTGTGTGCATTGTTTGGAGCAATAATTCCACCTCCTCGTCTGTCCAGACAAAATTGTCAGCTTTTGTTTTGTTGCTACTAGGGAGAGGAGAGGGAGAGAAGAGGAGAGGGAGACAAGTAGAAGGAAGGTTCTACGCAGGCGCGCAGACTTGGTGGATCGCATTTCACACACTTTTGCGTCACCATATGCACGCAGATTTCCCTCCCCCCCCATAACGCTCGTCTAAACACGGAATAAAAAGTGAGAACGCAACGCCACTTTTGCGTTTTCTCTTCAGATCGTTTTGTCTAAACGTAGCCTTAAATGCCTGCGCTGCTCTCTGATGCTCCGAAACGGACGTTAGAGGCAACAGAAACATCGCTGCATGCGCTAGTTAACACTACACTTGGCAGCAAGTAGAGTTAGACTACTTAGCTTAGCTAGCAGATGGATTAAACACGTTTAAAATGCTGACAGCTTAACGGTGTAAAATATGTCTGTATTGCACTGTAGGGGATTCCAACACCGAGACATACAACAGGCTGCAGCTGCCCGTTGTCGGAAAAACAACACAGATGGTATGTTTACTTGAAAGTCACCTCACCAGCCTCGTGGTGCATTCAAAGTTATTGTAAAATACCCTTTTCCCATCTAGTGGTTGTTTTATCGTTTACTAGCAATTTACTAGTGAAATAAGTTATTGTTATAAGTTATCGTTATTACATTTTTAATAAATCATTACATTTTGACCATATGGCCTTAGCAATAACCAAGCCATTCTTAAATGATATCAACTGTCGTTTTGTGCTCCTTTTAAAAAAATATACTGTATATATAATTTTTTTTTTTTAATCTTTTTAAAAGTATCGGTTCAGGCACCGTTTAGGCCCAAGCACTGTTTTTACCATTTTAGCAACGGTATCAGAAAAAATCCAAACGATACCCAACCCTGAAATATATCCCAACAACAAGCCCCCTCTGGGCTCCCACACGGTTCATTTGTTCCCCCCCCATTCAAATTCCCACAATGGCACCCCATCTGGGTGAGTGCAGGCGGACGGACGGTGACAGGAAGCCAGATAGTGCTGTGTCGGGGCGAAGGTGGTGGCTGGTGGTCAAGAGGCTGGAGGAGATATAGCGCATGAGGGGGGGGGCGGCGAGAAGTCACATCTTGCCCTATCTTTCCCAGACGGACAGACAGAGGTCGACTCATAAGTTGAAAGGAGACAGCAGGCCCTCCTGCACTGGACAGGACATGGCTAGTGGAATGTAAAAACAAAGGGGAAGAACGTACTTGGAATTTGACGTCATGACAAACAGAAGTGTCTACAGCGATGCTAATGGCTCTGGGACTGAACTTGGACCTGATGATGGTGCGCGATAAAAACTCAGGGGATCAAAAGCTCTATGGATAGATCAATAGAGAAGATTAGGGAAGCAGCTGTGATCTCTTCATCAGAGGTGGGACATTTAACCTGAACTGCATTTGCTAAAGCAAAAGCGGTGGATTTTTGCAAATCACACTACAGGCTGGAGGTGGTGCCAGAGTAGCTGGATTTTTTTTTTTTAATTAACTGTTTCATGTAGTTCTACTCGAACATAGGGTCAGTTTCAGCAAATATGACAGAAAGTTAGTTTTATAAGTCTTACCTACTGCACCTTTAAGTCAGTTTTTGAGATTCAGAGCAAAAGGTTTCTACTCTTGGTACTTCTTGTAAAATAACCTTGGTGAAATCAATGATTTGTATCTGTGCTGCCTCCTTTCCCACACTATCACAGTCCCAGTCTAAAGCTCACCAAAACTAATCACAACTCTTTTTTTTTTTTTTTTTTCCTAGGAGAAAACCTCCTTCTCTCACACTGCAGCATGTCATCTGGCTGAGGTGATGCCATCCACGGGGATGACAACCTGTGGCAAACCTCACGAGGGCCTCACTGACACAAAAATGTAAAAGCCTTTCAGAAATACTCAACAGCCTTTTCATTCACACCTTCAATAGTGCGTGTTAAATGAGTCATTTCCCTGAGAGAAAAAGATAAAACGCCTCGCCAGTCTCCCGTATCATAGCGCAGCACTCAGAGACCGCTTTATAAGAATAGCTTCATAATGATTCTCATACACGGCGCTGGATAATGCTCAGAGGGAGAAAGCTATCGAGGCGATGTGAGTCACATAAACACATTGACTCCCATCAGTTTTTACAACAGCAGTGACCTTTATGTTAGAATAATTTAATATGCTTGCTCGTGCTACAGAATGTACTTGAACTATTACGCTGTGCCACTGCATATGAAATAACACGTAATAGAAATAATGGGAGAGGGAGCAACAGAGAGAAAGATGGGACAGAGAAACAGTAAGAGAGATTTCCCTGTCTGACTCATTAATCAGGAAACAGAGCTGGTGTTGGTTTTCCTGTGACAATCTAAAGACCTTTGGAATTCAACTCGCATTCCTGTTGTTCTCATTTAATTGCTCTATGTGCACCTTCCCCATGCCGTGACACCTAATGATTTATCTTCTGCTTTCTGCCTGCTGCATCTCTTCTCTCAAACCACTCAGAACATCTCTTAACACCATAGGATACACTCCAAGGGCAGTGTTATGAATTATTATGGTGGGTAAAAGTGTAAATGTAAGACCATGCTTACTACACCGTCGGAATACAGCTCGGGCTCAGGTTAAGGGATCAAGTTTGCTGACCACTGGGGCTAGTAGTATTAGACACTGTATGGTAAAGGTAAGTCTAGCGATATTTTATATTATTTTAACTGTAGTTTTTTTTTTTTTTTTGGGGGGGCATTTTCAGCCTTTATTTTGATAGGACAGCAGAAGACATAAAAGGGGAGAAAGAGGGGGGAATGACATGCAGCAAAGGGCCGCAGGTCGGAGTCGAACCCGGGCCCGCTGCGTCGAGGAGTGAACCTCGATATACCGGCGGAACACCAACTCCCTAATGCTCTTTTGGCAAAGAAGACTAGTGCCTGTTATAACAGCATGTTAATGTACATGACTTTAGAAAAACATGTTCCACAATCACACAGAGTTTAGGTAATCCAGATTACCACGTACTTTGTTCAGGTATCCATATAATTTTGGTCATGTAGTTTACATACATACATGACATGAATTCAACCCAAAGTTGCTTGATGAAAGTTTCTACAGTGAGTTGTGTATTTCCAGCAGAAAAAAGGGGTTTGCTTGAAATAAACAGAAAGGAATGGGTAGTTAACATACTGTAACATGCAGCAGCCACCATAGTTGAACAAAACAAAAGTATGCAACTCACATTTCATTACCAAAGTATCTGCAGAAAAAAAGACTCCCTGACAAGTAATCACTGGTCAATGCAGAACAGCCTGCGAATGACCAAACATGTTAACAGGTCAGGTAAGAGTGAGTCAACATTACCAGTGTCCCACTAGCACCTTGCCACTATCTCAGTCTGCCTCTAGTCCCTGAAGACAGCAGTAAAACTCAATCATCCAGTGCTAGGCAGGAGCCAGGGAAAATCTATGGCAACACCTCCATAGCCTATTAACCCAGTTAGCCTCAGCACCTACCGTTCCTCCTGGTGAATTAGTCCACGGCCCATATGTGCCTGGCATTAGTTTCCCCATGTCTGGAAACTAAACCAGGCTTGAGAAAATGGCCTTGGTAAGCATTCTCAATGCTGACACCATCCTGGATTGGACAATTATGAATGAGAAAGAAGCTGTGGAACGAGGCCAGAGTGTTTAGGCACAAGTGTGTAAAATGGTTTACATTTCATCAAGCGTTTTCTGCTGATTCGGCGGCATTTCACACTCAGTCATTCTCAGTAACTAGGGCACAGAGCTGGCCAAAAGAATGAGGACACCCGGAGTGGTAGTGTCCAATCAGCAAGGCCCTGTGTGTTTACGTCCCGATGCTATGTCTAATCCACTGACTGAATGAAATGGTGTATTGCCACAGTAAGTTTAGCAAACATACAAACATATATGAATAAATATATATTTAAAAAAATGTTTTATTTAAAAGATATTTTATTTATACAGCCACATTTCTAATCAGTACGCTTACTGTTCTATGCTAAAAATCAAAAACAAACAAACAATCAGCAATAACCTGCATATTCTCCCACTGCAGAGCCACTCCTCATATGTTCATTCAACAGGCATCTATAATCCATTTTAAATATGGCCAGTCTTGTTTCAAATACACAATATGATAGAGGCTAGAGGAGAAATGTAATTACTGACGTGCAGGTAAATGCAGTTTTCCTGGAACCAGGTTACTGCAGATCATGTGAACATGTTCTGATTTCCTGCCATAACATGATTTAAGCAAGTAGCCTTGTTTCCCGTTTGTGTCTAAACAGTTAGTCATCCTAGCACAGTACACCTGCGTGTTACTGCTGTACTACAAGTGAAACGCTCCCTTACAGAATTATTTTCTTACTTCTTTAAGAGAGTTATGTGTAAATGAAAGCATTACTGTCTCGCTGCTATAAAGGGACATAACGTTGTTTCAGGCATCAACGAGAGAGAGACAAGGGCTTGAGTTGTTAATAGAGTTGGGTACTGAAACCCGGTGACATATTGGAATATACGACTGGTATCTACCGTCCGGTACACTTAAAGGTGCAATATGTAACATTTCTGCATTAAAATGTCTAAAAACGACTATACCTATGCTATATATTTTGTTAAGTTGTGTACTTAAATGTTTCCAACAACGTTCAAACCCAGAGAAATCTGTTATTTTATTTTAATGACACGGGACGTTTCATTGAGTCGCCTGTCAGTGGCGTCATAAAACCTTTGACCCCTCTGGTTCTCTAACTTCCGTCAAAACACGGGAGCCCAGATGATACGTTTGAGAGTAATTGTAAATCATACAATGTCACAGAAAGAATACTCAGTAACAGTAATACAGCTTGCTTTCTGCCACACAGCATCATTGTGTCATTGATTACTTGCCACTTACAACACAGTAATACAGCAGAGACCTTATATATTGATACATTTCAGTATCGATTGATCCAGCTTAACGTTATGTGCTACGTTGACAAGTAACGTTAGCTTTAGCTGATGCTAATGCTTGGTGGGGAACGTTAAGGTTACAACACCGTTCAACACTTTCATGAAGTTATTTTAGGTATAATTGTTTTGATCAAGATAAAGTTAACATTAAACAGCACTGGGCTAACCCACGATTAAGTTCGCCAGCTAGCTAGCGTTAACGTTAGCTGTATAGATAGAAGACAAATCTAATGCTAATTTAGCCAGCTATCTCACCCTGGTTTTTCAGCCTCACTCCCCACCGCTAAGGGATGTAACTCAGGATGAAAGCAGACAAAAGCCCCGGGGATATGACACATCTACAGTTAGCCAGCAGCCTGCCTCTATTATTAACTTACAGCAATCTGAAACCAGCCAGCACAAACTCCAGCGCCAGGTGATAACGATGCAAACAGTAACAGAAAGTTTTATGTTCCGTCGGGGAAACAGACCATATCGCCCCAGGCGTCCGAGTCTGGCTGGCCGTTGTGCTGAGATTCTCCCCCCTTCAGCGTTTAGCGGTCTTCTTTACAGTTACGTTTGACCCCCAAATGGTAACTGTCCTGTGGACAAAAGGTGAAGGTGGGGAGAGCCCGGCAGCCATCCTATTGAAGTAGGCGTATCCTCGGCCCGTATCTCCGGGGCCGTGGCTCGGTACCGGAGATGCTCGGCGGCCAGCCCCGAAGGTACTCGGCGGCCAGTCCCAGCCGCGAAGTAAGTCTCTCAGTGGTGTTGAGTAATGTTACAACAAACCCTTTTCCCCCCGGTGCTGAAAACATCCAAAAAGTGACACTGACGTGAAATGTGTGGTTTTAGCTGCTGGCTAATGTTAGCTTGCTTGCTCGCTAACTGGTCAACTAGCTAGCTAGCTAGCGACCACAAATCGAATCAAGAAAACGTAATTATGTGGGGGAAACTGCAATTATGTTATCAGAATGACATGAATACAAGTTACTAAATGTAACGTGGATAAAACTGTAATGGATAAACCCATCCGTGAACAGATATATTTTAATCTGCAATTGTGTTAAACAATGAAAACTACAACTCCCATAATTCCACTTTACGACGTCATCAAAAGTCCGTGTTTACATCCATTATTTTGATTGAGAGACCCTAGTGGCAGAAAATTACATATTGTACGTTTAAATGCCTGTGATGTTCTCTGGTGCTCTGAAACGGATGATACAGGCATCAGAAACATCACTGCACGTGACGCTAGTTAACATTACACTTAGCAGAATGTCAGATTAGCCTACCGTTAGCCTATAGCTAAAGCTTAACGGTCTAAAGTGTGGCTGTATTTCACTCAAAAAGAATTCCAACACAGAGACGTGCAACAGTCTGCAGCGAAAGACACAGTGTAGCCGAGTTGTCCTTTTAATACACCATGGCCACTGCCATAGTCGGAGATGAGAAACAACACTGATTGGACCTAATGGTGCATTCAATTGCATCTCGTAAACTCATGGTGCATTCAAGTGCAATTTGACCATTTGGTCTTAGCAATAAACAAGGCATTTGTTGTTGACATGTTTGTGACATGTCGTCAACTGTCGTTTTGTGCTCTTGTTTAAGGTATCACTTCGGGCAACGATTAGGCACCGGCAGCGTTTTAGCACCGGTAAAAACCGTAAACAATACCCAAACCTAGTTGTTACACTTAATACAAACTTTTTGCACTCCAGAAAGTCTTATAGACAGCTGCAAAGTCACAATGCTGAAGTCCAGACCTTCATCTGAGGACCGAAACATCATAAATAAAGGGAGTACATATGATCGACAGTGTGGAGGATGTTTATAGTCCTTACCCTTTGATTGATATCAAAACACTGGTTCTAAATATGGTAATGGAGACCCTCAAGGCAACTACAATTATTTCACCATAATTTACCTGAAGTTATTACAACTAGATGATGTACACAGGTGACTATTCTAACCACAGGCTTCATTTAAACTGTTTATATCTTCTTTATACACAGTGCGAGCACATTCTAGTCATACACAAACTAATCATTCTCTTACATCTGTTGCACCTCCATCTCGTCTCCGCGGTAACATGATCTGAGGATGGTCTGTCGTTCAGCATCCCACAGGTGCTCCTTTAGGAAGTTGGCGGCCTTCACTGCCCTCTCCAGCAAGGCCTTGTCCCCCAGCACGGCTCCGACACCAGCGTACGCCGACAGCATTAGACCTGAAGAGGAAGAAGTGATGATGACGGTGGGATGATTAGTTATAAAATTACTCTTCTGAAAACATCATGTCCTCTCTCCGCTGAGGTACCACTGTGTAGCCGCACCGCAGTCCCGGCTTAGTTATTTCCCCCGCCCTTTGAAGTTTCCTTGTTCTCTTTCACTCCTTCTCTCTGTATCCATTCCTTGCTCCCTCTTTCCCTCCAATCCTCTTTCATGTAGCGTATCAAAGCCTGGTGAGACACATCCAGGTCTTCAAAGTATTGCAGCAGAGGACAGGCAATTAATGGAGGGGTTTCTTCATTAGAGAGGAAGGAAGATTCTTGTGTCTAATTGGAAAGTTCTCGGGTGTGTGTGTGTGTGTGTGTGTGTGTGTGTGTGTGTGTGTGTGTGTGTGTGTGTGTGTGTGTGTGTGTGTGTGTGTGTGTGTGTGTGTGTGTGTGTGCGTGCGTGCATGCTTTGTGTTCTTCTAATTAATCACATCTGAGACAATGTGCTGGACAAACAATGTTGATAAGTGTCCAAATTGGCATCACACTAATGGAAAGTGACAACCTGTGCCTCTGAAATAATCCACACGTTTTTATACTGCTAAAATAATAAATGTGTGTATAAATAGACTGTCAAAGGACAAATGTCTTGTTTGCCTACTTTTATATATTTGCCTGTGGTAAGTTCTGTGAGAAGAAGCACACGGTAGTTAGGTTCAAACACCGCATTTGGATCACTATCAAAGAATTAATTTATTGTGGTCTAGTTGTTCCGCGTCATATAAAAGGATAAGCAACATCAGCAGGCTATTAAGGACGCTGTACCAAAAGATGGAAACTTTTATTATTTAATGACAGATCATTAAGGATAAATCCTTTTTAACTCTGTGTACTTCTTCAGAGGAAGGATGGGACTTCTAGCGTACAGGCACCTCTGAGTACTGGGACATAGGTGCCTTTTTGTCACAGAGCAAGATATGAACATTTTAAATATTGAAATTTTTGAGGAGATGGAGCATGGATCACCTGTTAAACTACAACAGGCTACCAATGAGTGAGGACAGTCTGGGCATGCAACTAGACCGTGCCGATAGTAACAATTTCTCTTTCCAAATTCCGAGTACAGATCTGATACCTGTGTGTTAAAACTAAAGCCTTGCATACCGTACTTTAATCCCACTAGTTTTACTAGTGGGATTTACCGGTTTAACATATCGCCAAATTCCTGACATTTTGCGAAGCTCTGACTATAGTGTTACACTCTCTGCTAGCACTGCATGTGTTGTTGTTTTCCTGTGTAGCATAAATAAGCGATCATCATGTGATAAATTACAGAAAATCTATTTTTCTTCACTGCTCTAAAAACAGTAGTTGCCAGTGGCAGCACAGCACAACTTGCTGTGTAGGCTACTGTTTCAGAGTGGCGAGCGAGACTTGATTTAAGTTGACTGGGGGTGAAACTACTTTAAATTTTAAGTTATTTATTTTTTAATAAATGATGTGGTATCGGGTCGGTTTATCGACTCGGCGATACCCGATGCATCATTTTAGCCTGTATCGGAGGCATTTCCAATACTGGTATCAGTACAATTCTTGGCGCAACTTGGTCATAACTATTGTCTACAAAGTGCTTTTTGTTCTAAATGGGGCTTAACAGAGAACATAATATTTTGGATCAAGAAATATATTACCTGTTGCACCAGTGATGTGTACGTTTAAACTAGGGCTAATTGTGATAATTTCGACTGATACTGCAATTGCGAGATGATTCACGACATTGTAGGGAATGATCATTTTTGCATCATTATTCTCATTTTCATTGAAAAATACATTATTATGATCATGGAGTGATGTTCTGCAAAGACCTGTAATAAAACAAACAATTTATTTTAAGCTTGTAGAATACGACTTGTAGGCTGGGACATTTCTGCAGCACCACAATCCTTTATTCACAATGGTATTTTGACTGTATATTTTGCCTTTAACAAATATTGTGCCCCCCTGCGATTTGGATATTGCACTACTCCATATTGGGATTTCAATAAAAACTGCGAATAATTGTGCATCCCTAGTTTAAACGTAGCTCAGTTTGAGTGTAGTGTAAGAGATAGTCTAAAAATGAGAAATGGTTTGCAAAATACAGTCTGTCAGTTACAACATAGTAAGACAGTCTTTTAAATTACACTTTCCACGTGCAGTAAGTCATTCCTTATTAATTGCTGTAATAATGGAATGATTTACACGCTCCATGTTGTGCTGGACAGTTATTGTTAGTTGGATTAGATTTTATGCTGTATTCACTTGAGGTGAGAATTGCAACTGGCACCACCCGGTTGCATGCAATAGAAACTTGACACTAAAAAACATCTAAATTGTATGTATCGTGATTTTTTTGGGAGAATTTTTAAAAATCGATTCTATTCCCTAGAATTGTTTTTTTATTATTTATTTTTTTACCAATGATTCAATTCAATATTTTCTGTGTATACAGTACCTAGGACTACATCATATCCGTTTCCAGCTAAACAGACCGGAAGCAGAAGATGCAGAAGATGCAGAAAACGCATGTCATGTACTTCTTTACAAATTTCAGACTGACTGACTGACATGTGATGTGCATTCTTCTTAGAAAACAATCAGTTTTTAGAAATGTCTCACGATATATAGTCCCTAGAAGTGTATTACTCAACTTTTGTTTTTGATAAAGAAGGAAAAGAAAATCGCTATATTCAATACCATCGAATCGCAATGAAAGAAAATCGCAATACAAATCGTACCGGAACCCATGTATCCTGAAAGAATCAAATGGGGACAAAAGCATATCGTCCCAGCCCTACTAGACACACTGTATTAATGTTTCATACAGACAATATTCTGATTACAGTCAACTTAGATACGTTGTACCATAAGTAGAGATGGAGCAACTGAACAAAGAATTAGTTGCAACCTAGCAGATGGTGTTGACTTGAACTTATCTTCAAACTTAGGTTCAGCTGGCTCAACAGACTGAATGAAAGGAAACACTATGTGCTTTCAAGTACCTTACAACATTAAGTACTGCATTGTGAAAAACGAAGCAACCTCTTCAACCGTTCTGGCTACTATGGAAAACAAAAACGGCTTTTCTCTGACCTCACTCTGACACACCTGATTAGGCTGCAGGTGTTGTATTTATTTAGCCTATTTATCCTACTGAATATGTAGATTACCATGCCCATGCACGAGTTAAGTCACAATGTTTTGTTGGTGAGTCTGTTAATTGTATTGCATTACACTGAGGCTGACCTTTTACTATGTGTAAAAGAAAATCAAAAATATAGTTTAACAATTCCTCATGTCAGTATTTCATTGTTTACCTATGCAGAATAATGCCACACATATACCATTAACTCTCCAAATATAAGCTATTAAAAAATGGAAACAACTGCATCAATTTTAACAACCACGAGCAACCACTTTTGAATACTACTGTCAGGCCCTGTTTAGCATGAGCAGCAATTATCCCCATGGCGAAATAGCTAGAGTGCTTGTCAAACTTTATCAACAACAAAACATACTGGCCAGTAAAGTAAACCCTCAAGTCAAAAAACAAACAAACATGTTACTGTAGTGTAAACATGTATGAAAACTAATCTAGACTTTACCGTTCCAGGAGGCCAACATCTTGGTGTCCAGATGTGGGCGTGGCCGACTATTTCTCACTTCTGCCATCTTGGTCCTGGCAGAGGCCAAGAGCTCGTTGGCTTTCTCGACACTGATACCAAAGCGAGCAGCCGTTAACTCCACTGAATACCGCACGATCAGCACATTCTGGCCCTGCAGCTCCCCGTGGGGGTCCTGGCAGCAAACAGTACAGGGGGATAAGAGGGCGTTCACAGAAATGAACTCATACTGACTGCAAGTTAATGCCTTAATGGACCAGCTTTAACACCTTGAAATGCTATCGGAATATGATATAACAAGTGATAAAGCATTGTGCATGTAAATTATTGTTTTCCATGTAGACATTGTGATTGATCATCATATACACATTATATCTGAGTGTAACTTTAGTCTTTTCATCCATCCATCCATCCATGGGACAGAATAAAAATTAAATGACTATTACTTTTTATTACTGATTATCACTTTAGAACGCACAGCGTTTGCAATGCATTACTAAGTTATTTATATATTTATTCGTATTTGTATCTTGTCTGTGAATTGTCCTTTTATGTGCTACTCTTCGTGCCTTTTAATTGCCCCTCGGGGACAAATATTATATATATAGTATTTAAGTGAATTGAAATTACTTGTTCTGGAGTTACATTGCCTAGCTCCTTGACCCCATAGTGGTGCATGAAGATGTCTGCCTGTGTGGCAGCTCCCGTGGCGCCCTCAACCACATCTGGCAACAGCTCCCGAACTTCCGAGGCTGTCCAGACACAGAAAGCCCCCTCTCGCTTTTCTGTCCCCCCTGATGCTGAGACGGAGTCTGCATCCTCTGCACTGTAGAAGCCTCCGGACTGGTTCAGAGAATAGACAGGAATGGAGAAGGTGGAAGGAGAGGCACAGCTGCTATTTCGTGGCAAGGCAATTTGAGATAGATATAGGACTTGTGAGGTATGTCAGGTAAATAGAGCAGATATCACAGTAAACGTTCTGTGCAGTAACATGGTTTATACATGATGAATATTTATTATTGGAGAACATGACTGACGGATGTTAATTTACCCTTTACATTAAAATGTAAAGGGTAAATTAACATCCGTCTAAAAAAAGCAGGCTTTTACTGCCCTCTTTGGTTGAATGCTTCGAGTCCGTTTCACCTCTGAGCCCACCCAGCATCACTGTCTGGTGTGGTAGTCACGGCGTACGGACTCACCACAGACTACACTTCTACATCACTGCCTGGTGTGGTAGTCAC